>NC_059219.1:20456021-20583143 GCF_020615455.1 Coregonus clupeaformis | reverse complement strand
TTTTTTTTCCACAATTGCATTTTGAAATGGCATACAATCACGAGGGGCACACGAAGGGGAGCGAGAGTGTGAGAGTGTGAGAGAAACAGGCAGGCACAGTGGCAGGGCAGACACGTTTATTACAGGAAGCACTTTACTTTTTAACTAATTCCTGGTTTTATCCACCTAACAAAACAGGATGTTTTGATTGCGGTGACCAGCTAGAATGTGCATCTCGCACCAGTGCGACCAATACATTTTTAAACTCACACAGCCAACTCAAAGGTCGCAAAATGGAGTCATGCCTGTAGGCCTACAGACGACACACTGTTGGCCCGCCTCGCAACCACTTGCGCCCATATGGTTGTTTCTAGGAAGGAAATGTAGATGTATATCTGTGAATGTTTGTTGATCTATAGACCACTTGCAACTCAAAAGACAATTGAACCAAGTAGCCCACTACTCCTCCCCTAGTGTTGTGGACATACTGTATAGCTACTGTATGTGTAACCATGATGCTGGACTGATGTCATCCCTCAATGAGAGGGGCCAGTGTGAAGAGCACTGACAGGCCATTGTTGCTGAATACATTTCCACCTAACGATGGCTCCAGCAGTGAGGGATGTCACCCAACCTAGCTGTTAGTGGCTCTCCCAGTCCCAACCACCTGCTATGACTTTCAACGTGGCACTGTCATAGGATGCCACCTTTCCAACAAGTCAGTTCATCAAATGTCTGCCTTGCTAGAGCTGCCCCGGTCAACTGTAAGTGCTATTATTGTAAAGTGAAAACGTCTAGGAGCAACAACGGCTCAGCCGCGAAGTGATAGGTCCTCGGTTGCAACACTCACTACCAAGATCCAAACTGTCTCTGGAAGCAACGTCAGCACAAGAACTGTTCGTCGGGAGCTTCATGAAATGGGTTTCCATGGCCGAGCAGCCGCACACAAGCCTAATATCACCAAGCGTTGGCTGGAGTGGTGTAAAGCTCGCTGCCGTTGGACTCTAAAGCAGTGGAGACACGTTCTCTGGAGTAATGAATCACTCTTCACCATCTGGCAGTTCGATGGACTAATCTGGGCTTGGCGGATGCCAGGAGAACGCTACCTGCCCGAATGCATAGTGCCAACTGTAAAGTTTGGTGGAGGATGAATAATGGTCTGGGGCTGTTTTTCATGGTTCAGGCTAGGCCCCATAGTTCCAGTGAAGGGAAATCTTAATGCTACAGCATACAATGACATTCTAGAAGATTCTATGCTTCCAACTTTATGGCAACAGTTTGGGGAAGGCCCGGTTGACGAAGGCCCAAAGCGAGGTCCATACAGAAATGGTTTGTCGAGATCAGTGTGGAAGAACTTGACTGGCCTGCACAGAGCCCTGACCACAATCCCATCTAACACCTTGGGATGAATTGTAACACCGACTGCGAGCCAGGACTAATTGCCCAACATCAGTGCCCAACCTCACTAATGCTCTTGTGTCTGACCGGAAGCAAGTCCTCGCAGCAATGTTCCAGCATGTAGTGGAAAGCCTTCCCAGAAGAGTGGAGGCTGTTATAGCAGTAAAGGGGGGACCAACTCCATATTAATGCCCATGATTTTGGAATGAGATGTTCGACAAGCAGGTGTCCACATACTTCTGGTCATGTAGTGTAGTACATACTAGAGGGAACAGCCTGTCTGGAGAGCGTATGAGGGAAAAGGTCAGAAGCTCAATACCATCATCTAAGGTCAGTATCATGGTAAAACAAACACAGCATCTCCCACTCTCCCAGAATCCCACTAGACCAGGATAATTCAAACCAGGGCCAAGATCCATAGTGCGACTGTTGTTCTTCCTTCCTCTCTATTCAGGAACTGACTCAGACCTTGAACTCCAGGGGAGTGGACTATCTGGCCAATCAATTAAGAAAAAAACAGCAGTACTGAAAAACATTGAGGCCTGGCTTTTAGTAGCCTTGTACTATCACCTGAATGTACAGTGTTAGAGATTGACAAGTTCCTTTGGCAGGAAACAAGCCCACATCTAGCTGCCTCAGTGAGAGATGCTGTCTGGAGATATGGCCATGGGGGATATCTCTGACAACATCCCAATTGAATGTATCCCTATGGAGCCAAGCTTCATTTTAGTGAGTGCATTTTAATATGACCCATGTTGACCCTCATTACCATAGTATCTGGGGGCATACCAGCTTCTGAGATATAATTGGCTGGCCACTCTTTAAGACCCATAGCAACAGGTAGCATATTTATGCCATGAATAAATGAAGGTGATTTCCTTGGGAGTTGGAGATCAGTGTTTATCTTGTATATTATGTGTTCAGTTGGGCTCTAATGGGAGATAGCTGAAGCAGTAGTGTGTGACTGGTCTCATATCCATATTAGAAACTGAGCACTCAGCAGCACTGCAGCCCACGGTGTATTTATATTTCTGGAGAGAGGCAACAACAGCAACACAACTTACACACAGCGTCAGCAGATTTCTGCCTTGGAAGGAAGGGTGAAACATTTCAAAGAAGATTTGCGTTTCGTATCAAGATGAATGGTTTTGGGTTGGTTTCAAGATCCAGATTAAGCTGTATCCTTGTCTCCCAACAACTGCACTTTGTGAAATGGCCCATTCATCCTAAAGTTGTCCAGTCCCACGTAGACGCAGCAATGTGCAGGCCAGGGAGCAGAAGCGTTTGTTTAAAGGGAGACTCAGCGAAATGACGTTGCCACAAGCAGCACCACAGATATTGAGATGAGCGAGATGCAAGACTTCGCTCTCACACAGTCACACACAGTATCTGCGCATGTGCACAGGTTTGCTTCACGCTGTTCACAGTGTAGTGGCCACGGACCCAAAACAACAGAGAAGTTGAGCCTCGCACTTCAACGCTCTTAGTTGTTGCAGAAATTGACCCACTACGCTGTTTACTTTCTGCATCTACGTCATATCGCTGAATCTACCTTTAATCTAAATGGCAGAGCTTACACTAAGACCTGATCATTACTGATATAGCGATGCGGGCTGGATTACAGATGATAGTTTATCCCAAAAACGTTATTTATAGTGATTTAAGAGGATTTGCACATTTACACCATATTCTGCAATATTCCAACGGCTCACAACATATGATATTTAGATGGTGGCTAGGTCATAAATGTATTTAATATGTATTTACTGGTATTTATTACTTTGTATATATTAGTGTTTGTATGGTGAGAGTAAGCAGATCAATGGTAATGTTAGGGGATATGTTGTGGGATATTATAGAAATCTGATGAAAATCTATCCCTTGACTGCTGTTTAAGCTGTATCGCTTTAAATGGATGAGTGTATGATTGAATAGACCACCCTACACTTTCCTATTATTCTTCTCAAGTGCCCCCTCAAAGACAAGGAGGGGAGACAGGCGACGAGGGGGACACATTGTGCCGGGACATAGGGTCGTGTCCTCCCAATGCCTTGACTAACAACTACTTCAGCCATACTGGGTCAAAGCAGAAACATTGTGAACTCTTCTCATTCAGTCAGGCGCCACGTTGGGGAAACACGCAATTTAGAAGCTGCGAGTGGCATTCAAAACTGACTGTCATCTCCCGTGGGAAGCAATAAGGCAGCTTCAGTGGGTTGAAAGGGAGTAGTGACATTTACTTTAGTGAGACGAGTCTCTAGTCCACACAGCTCTGCTCGGCTGATGGTAATAAAGGCATACGGTGAAGAAGTGGAGAAATATCCATCCATCAACCCATCCCTCAGTTCTGCTCAGTTGTATTACTTCAGGTTGAGCACGACTTGTGTGTTCATTGTATTGGAATGTTGTGGGAAATGTAGTTTTAGTTCTGTTGTGGGTTCATTTACCGCATTGACTGCATCATACTGCATCATACCGCATCATAGGCCCAACGATGTACCATATTTGATGAAGTTTTTATGAATTTGTATGGGTTTCGGTTTTAATTATCTTCTTTGTATCATATTACCAATGACGTGATGGAAATGTAATTGAAATCTATTTTCTGCTAGGCTGTAGCATGCAATGAATATACAAAGTAACGAAGGCCTACTATATTGCACAGGAGACATTTGCTTTCTTTATCTCAATGATCCCAGGGTGAATTAATATACTGCTCCGTGTAATCATGTGTAAATACAGATTGATTTAATCTATGGTAGTGGAATCATACACTAAAAGCCTCCTGGGTCAGACATTGCATGAGAGTGAAGGACAATCTCAGCTGCCGCCTGCCGGGTCCATATCCGAGAATGGAATATGATGATAATATGGTTAGCAGTGAGAACCACAGGCATGTATTATACATGTATTATACAATAATTGTACAGTATCTAGTACTGAAGTGTTGCTTTGCATATTGGTTATAAGTGTTGAGGTGGGATGTCTGGAATAAAGCTGAACGGTCCATCAAGTGGTTAGCTGACAAGAATTGTCAGTTCTCAAGTGCTACTGTAGCTCTAACCAAACCATAGCTAGCAGATCCCTGATGTTTGAAAACACTCTGCAATATACAGTGTAACCCGGTTAGTTGTTTAGCCAGTCTTTCACCTTGTTTTGGTGATACTGGGACGTTCATCCCTGGCAATCTAGCCCTTCTACGATGGTGTTTGTACAGGAAGAGCTGTTGGTGTCTGAGATCTGAGGCTTGCAGGGTCCTTCCCCACAGTACTACCATCTTTAATGTAAATTTCACACACGCACGCGCTAATCGCTTGTGACAATCCCCTGGATTAGAGCGAGGGCAGCAGATGGCCCCAGGCAGAGCAGAGCAGAGCAGAGCCATGGCAGGGCAGGGCACACCGCGCCTGGTCAACACACAGGGCTGCTCTGGCTCCCTCGCTAGCAAGATACCTCCTCTGGCTTCTCCACTCATTCACTCTGATTCCCAGGTATCCATTCATCTATACATCTACAGTGTCTATTCTGCATGGCTGATTCGTTGCTCTTTCTTGATGTTTTTCTCCTCCGTAATCCCTCCATCCCTCCATCCATCCATCTATCCATCCATCTGTCCGTCCGTCTATCCATCCATTCAACTGTCCATGTGTTCGGGAGCTGGCAGTCTTGCCTCCACCTCCTCCTCTTATTTTCCTCTAGTAATCCATCCATCCATCCATTCTCTCTGTTTCCACACTCCCACGTTCCTGGCTCACGTGGGTGTTGGGCGTGGGGCCAGTACTCACGCATGGCACTTCACACCAGGTCTCTGGCAATCGTTCACACACATACTCTACCATATGTGCACGTACACACGCATGCACACACGTGCACTAGCAACTACACATTCACACCTATAGAGAGATGCATTCACTGGCTTTTGCACCTCTAACCCCTTGCTAATAGATCATGCATGAGTTTTATATCTACATAGATCACACCTCCACTTATCAAATCAAATCAAATCAAATTTTATTGGTCACATGCGCCGAATACAACAGGTGCAGACATTACAGTGAAATGCTTACTTACAGCCCTTAACCAACAGTGCATTTATTTTTATAATAAAACAACAACAAAAAAAGTGTTGAGAAAAAAAAGAGCAGAAGTAAAATAAAATAACAGTAGGGAGGCTATATATACAGGGGGGTACCATTGCAGAGTCAATGTGCGGGGGCACCGGCTAGTTGAGGTAGTTGAGGTAATATGTACATGTGGGGAGAGTTAAAGTGACTATGCATAAATAATTAACAGAGTAGCAGCAGCGTAAAAGGATGGGGTGGGGGGCAGTGCAAATTGTCCGGGGTAGCCATGATTAGCTGTTCAGGAGTCTTATGGCTTGGGGTAGAAGCTGTTGAGAAGTCTTTTGGACCTAGACTTGGCACTCCGGTACCGCTTGCCGTGCGGTAGCAGAGAGAACAGTCTATGACTAGGGTGGCTGGAGTCTTTGACAATTTTGAGGGCCTTCCTCTGACACCGCCTGGTATAGAGGTCCTGGATGGCAGGAAGCTTGGCACCAGTGATGTACTGGGCCGTACGCACTACCCTCTGTAGTGCCTTGCGGTCGGAGGCCAAGCAGTTGCCATACCAGGCGGTGATGCAACCAGTCAGGATGCTCTCGATGGTGCAGCTGTAGAATTTTTTGAGGATCTGAGGACCCATGCCAAATATTTTCAGTCTCCTGAGGGGGAATAGGCTTTGTCGTGCCCTCTTCATGACTGTCTTGGTGTGTTTGGACCATGATAGTTCATTGGTGATGTGGACACCAAGGAACTTGAAGCTCTCAACCTGTTCCACTACAGCCCCGTCGATGAGAATGGGGGCGTGCTCAGTCCTCTTTTTTTTCCTGTAGTCCACAATCCTCTCCTTTGTCTTGGTCACGTTGAGGGAGAGGTTGTTGTCCTGGCACCACACGGCCAGGTCTCTGACCTCCTCCCTATAGGCTGTCTCATCGTTATCGGTGATCAGGCCTACCACTGTTGTGTCGTCAGCAAACTTAATGATGGTGTTGGAGTCGTGCCTGGCCATGCAGTCATGGGTGAACAGAGAGTACAGGAGGGGACTGAGCACGCACCCCTGAGGGGCCCCCGTGTTGAGGATCAGTGTGGCAGATGTGTTGTTACCTACCCTTACCACCTGGGGGCGGCCCGTCAGGAAGTCCAGGATCCAGTTGCAGAGGGAGGTGTTTAGTCCCAGGATCCTTAGCTTAGTGATGAGCTTAGAGGGCACTATGGTGTTGAATGCTGAGCTGTAGTCAATGAATAGCATTCTCACGTAGGTGTTCCTCTTGTCCAGGTGGGAAAGGGCAGTGTGGAGTGCAATAGAGATTGCATCATCTGTGGATCTGTTGGGGCGGTATGCAAATTGGAGTGGGTCTAGGGTTTCTGGGATAATGCTGTTGATGTGAGCCATGACCAGCCTTTCAAAGCACTTCATGGCTACAGACGTCAGTGCTACGGGTCGGTAGTCATAGCTCACTTATAGCTCACTACAAACACGTGACAGATTGAGGGTGAGTGATCTGCTATTTTCTGTTCTCTCCCTCTATTCTCTCCCTCTGTCTTTCTCAGACATTTCCAGAACATTGTTACAGTAACTTGGTGTAACTTGATTTGTATGGATTTCTTCAAACGTTTTACACTTAAAGTTGTATGAATGAAAAGAGAGTGTTATGAAAAGAGGCTTAGGGCTCGACCAACATTTTAAAAAAATATTCCAGTGTGTTGAAGGGGAACTATCTGTGGGATTAATATGAACTGAAATTATATAGCAGATAATCATTTTCAATTATCTTGGTGTATTTCTTTGCTCCTATTTTTCATATTAGAGAAAGTATAACATTGTGATTACACAGTTTAAGCAGCAACGTAATGGTTTGCTTCTCTCAGTCCTCCTATCAAAACACTCACTGTGCTATCAGACCATCTGCAAATTAAACTTTGTCATCTTTTGGTGGTTTGGGGAATTGAAACCTGCTAGACTCAGAAATAACAGATTTACACACATTACGCACACAAACTAGTGAAACCACAACAATGTGCTATTGGCACAATGGAAAACCTTTATTAGAAGGTATTTCATGTTGATTCATCCTTTGTGTTGTCGCTACACAGGGCTCTATGAGAAGTCATGAAACAAACCTGCAGCCAGGCATCACAGGGCACAGTAATTAATCATGGCAGGTTTGACCTCTCTAGAATCTCTTACGAAATCCTCTTGAATGTGCCACAGGGTTCTCTCACTATACCCTCTTCTGTCATATAAGCAGTTTGTCTCACTTGTCTATGGTAAATGATAACTTGTTATTTTGGATGTCTGATTTGATTGTTTTGTCCCTTCTACAATGATACAAGTGAATAATAACTTGGACAATGACTAATTTCTAAACAACAGCGACTATGACTAATACCCAAGATGAACACAGTATGATGATGTTCGTGCGTGTCAGGGAGACCAAGATAATGAGGGATGACATGAGTTGGTGCTGACCTCTGTGATGACATTTGCCACAGAGACATGGACCGAACACGACTGATTACAAGGGTGAGGCCTGTTTTTATCCATGGCAGTATCCACTAATGTTCTGGCTATTAAGCCATCTGTACCCGTCGTATTTCTCCAGTGAGCATCACCATTGCAATTCCCTTCTATTCATCACCTCTGCTCTCTCAGTTGGCTGGCTATTATAGATATCAAACAATTCTGGACTGTTTATTGTTTATTTGAACTACAAATCTTCCGTCATTCACCATGCCTCCGTCTGTGCCTTCATCTAGGCTCGGAAATAAAACAGCCCGAGCCCTCTGTACCTGAAGCCTCCCTCCGTTTCTATATGTCATAATAATCCTAATCAAACGCTGGCTCTACGAATCCACACTCAGTCCTCTCACTCCATTCCCATCTCTCCCTGTCTTCATCTCTCTGGTTGGTGGGTCTGTGGCGGGCGGCTAGGCTGGGCTTTAATGAAGATTGTGTTTTTCCAGAGAGGGACCGGCGGGATTACACAGCTGTCACAGCTGTCAGTCATTCCTCCACCCCTTCTGGAGCTGCTAGAGAGCTGTAGCCATGGCAACAGTGATATGATGAGTGCTTTATGTGATGATAGAAACCCTTCGCACCTGTACCTGTTCAATTCTGTCTCCCTGTTGTAGAGTGGTAGTGCAGACCCAACGTTTAGACTGCTTCATGGCAAGAGCGAGAGTCGACAACTTGAGACTGTAAGGTTCTATCTGTAAAAAGATGATTTGAGATAATTAGCTTTAAAGTTCCGAACCCTCATTGACTTGAATGGCGTCAGCAATTTCTATCTTGTATTATTTTCTACTTAAAAACATGAATTGGAGGACCTAGAATACTATATAGGCAGAGAACATTGAACAGAACAAGGCTATGTCAATAACTCAATTTTGACAAAAATGCTGAAAGAACCTTATAGTCCCGAGCTCTTGTAGTCTAACTTGTTTCATTTCTGTTATTTAGCAGATAGTAAGAGCTTTACCGCAGTAGAAAATTAAGTATCATGAGCAAGATTCTTTCAAATAAGCGGTAGTGACAATAACAGTACAAAACAATCACCACAGCAAAAAAAAAGGCCTTAAAAGGAAGGGCTGTTTCTTCTCTGCTCTTCTTTAATTTAACAGAACACAGACAGGTTTGTGTGTGTGTGCGTGTGCATGTGTGCCTGCGTGCGTGAGTGCGTGCATGCATTTGTGGGTGTGTGTGTGTACGTGTGACCGCATGGCATTATATGTGTGTGTAAAATCTAGGTCAGTCCTGCTGCTGTTGTACCCCACTGGTGAACCCTCGGGTGAGACTATTGCAGATCTGAAGGGGCGGAGTGGTGTGTGTGTATGTGTGTGTACAGTATGCGGTTGTTGCATATGGACACATCCTTTCATCTATCCCCCACCTCCGCCGCCATTAAAAATAGACGTTTCCCACTGATAACACATCTAAATCACTGTAAGAAGGTACTGGATCAGCACTATACCGCTATGGCACCCCATTAAAGAGAGGCTGGTTCGGATTAAATCTTACCCTGGCCAATGGCAATTTTCAGAGGATTAATATAATTGAAGCCCTCTCTTCCATGCTCAGGGCCTCTCTGGTTGACTGCCTGGACCCTAGTGTGAAGCACTTTGGCCCAAGGACCCCACTGCATCTGGTATTTACATGATCACAGACTGGAGAGTAGACACCATGTGGGGGAGAGAGAGGGAGGGGGGAGTGGGAGTGGAGAGAGTGAGGGAGTGAAGAGAGGTAGAGAGAGGGAGAAGAGGAGAGGGCAGGGGGTGGAGAGACAGGGTGGGAGTGGAGAGAGATGGAGGGAAAAAAACAAGAGAGAGGTGGAGGAAAAAGGAGAGATACAGTACGCAGAGAAACACTGTAAAAAATTGATCAACCTAAAAAAAAATACTTCCTGGTTACAAGTAAATAAGGTTTTCTCAATTGAAAATACTACATTTGTTGAAACCAAATACTGTATAGTTGCAACCTATTTCTTTCAACACTCAACTTACTTTTCCCCTTTGGTTAAACCCAATAAAAAACAAAATTGAATACAAACTAATATTTCATGTAAATACAACCCATTTTTCAGCTTGTTCCAAATTCACATTTTAATTTGGAATTAGCTATCCAAATGTCCTCAATTGGGTTACAAGCAATTAAATACATTCCCTTTAAAACAATACATTAAGTTGGTTCAATAAATATAAATAATATTTCCATATTCTTTATACACAACTGTCACATTTAGTTGCGACAATATCATAACCAAGCATTTGCTACCTTAACATAAAAACCTTATCAGGCTCTTTAGTATCACATGCACTTATACAATTATCATTACAGATGCTGACAGGGTACAAGTTGAAGTTTTAATAAATAATACAATATACTACATTAACTGGAATGACATTCACTCTCACGGGTGGGCAAAAATAACAAACTTAAAGCCACACCCCCAATAAGCCTCAAATTCTTCTGATAGGCTGCCGCCGCTACATTGCCCCCACCGCTATTCAAAACACATGTGCATGAGGTGTCGAAAGCAATTTAGAAGCTTTATTCTATTTTAAAAATCACATTAATCTGTCAAGTTAGTTATTTGATTTTAGACTAATTGAATAGAATAGATTGAACAAACTACAGCGTAATTTTCAATCATTCCAATCAGTAAAAGCACTTCAGATGAACAGCAGCGTCGTCCCACTTTTTACAGTGAAGAAAGATGGACAAAGCTTTTGCTAAAGAGGAAGGGTGGGAGAGAGGTAGGATATAGCAGGATGGAGAGAGAAAGAGAGAGGAGGAGAAAGATAATAAATTGTGGAGAGGGAAGAGAGAGAGGCTATCCCCAGTGGCATCAATTCCCTTCAACTGCGCCACTATCTCTATGAAATGAATTGGTTATCATCAAAGGCGTAAGTCTATTGCATGGGAACAGTTAGTGTTAACCTTTAAGGGTGCATAATATTATAATACTCAGTTGTCTGAGTGGATTTCACATGCCCATCACGTATGATCTATCTCGTCTGGGGTACCTTTGTTTTTAGAGGGAAAAAGAGAAAGAGAGTGAAAGTAGCAGACAGAGGGAGAGAGAAGGATAGAAGGAGAGAGAAAGAGAGAGTCAGGGAGAAAGATGGAGAGACTGCAGAGAGAAAGTGAAATGAGAGAGACAGACAGTCAGATAGAGAGAGGGGAGAGAGAAGATAGTAGGAGAATGGGGGAGAAAGAAGGGGCGTAGCTTCAGAAGACCCTTGTGAAAACGGATGCAGACCCTCAGGATGTAATAATGTGGCGAGAGGAATAATATGACTTCCTAAGTCCCGGCTGCTGCCAAACCCTAAGATTGATTAAGTCAGAGATTCCCTCTTTATTACCTCAGTGGCTGTGTATTTCTACACGTTTTTGCTTCAAAAGTGATGTGCACTGTTCAATTTCAGATGGCATTTATTTCCATCCATCAAACTAAATGTATTCTCAAATGTAACTTATATCCCAATGTGTTTCGGTCTTGTTGTGAAAACCAGGTGACTTACTTTACCATTCCATCTTATTTTCCTATGTCTTAGGAGAGGATTGTTTTTAAAGTGTATATAAAACAAGTCTCTAAAGTCAAACTACTTTTCCACATTATAGCAAAATACACTTGCAGCAATAGCAACTTCAACATCCAGCACCCTATCTCTCTTATTGTTTCTAGAAAATTGCAAAACTTTATTTTCCTCAAATTCTATATCAAAGGGTTACCAAGGGAGAATCATTCCTCTCATCCTTCCATTTCCCCAAATTTCTCCCAGCTCTCTTAGAGACGTGGGGGGTATGGCAGAGTAGTGTTTGATTCACAGGAAATGCAGTATTAAAGATCACGAACCTTGGCTGGTATTGAGTTTCTTTGATCCGTCCACCTACTGGGGTCTCTTTGAACACTTCTCTTTGGATTAAAGTCATCTGACCCTGGAAAGGCAAAGCTAAGGATCACAGCTACAAAGTAAGAGACAGTCTTTACCAGATTAATCCCTTTTTTACAGAGCTCGACTTCGGCCCATCAGGAAATGCCTTCACTTTAGTTTTATCCACTCAATCGCTCAAATTTCAATCCGATCTATTGGATTGTCCTGTAGTTGTTACATTTCTGAGCCCCAAAACAATCATATATCCTTCATTCGTATATACCAGTATAGTAATACATTCAAATGAAGAAATGAGTCATGAAGTAGGGCAGGGATCATCAACTACGGTAGATTAAACATTTTTCTTGAGTGGATGGTCAGGGTCTGGAACATAATTACAAATAATTTGTAGACTGCAAGCCCAAACAGATATAATGTTTGACTAAAACATAATAATATCAAACCTTGCTTACATTTGTATACAATCACATACTGTATATCTCTTTATTATGCGTGGAATATTTTGGAACAGATTTCCTAAATTAAAATCTCGTGGAGTTGATTTGCTGGTGTTTTTACAGTCTTTTATGTCCAACAATAAAAATAAATAATAACATTGCTCAGAAAACTTGGGGGGGCAAATAAAATAATTTGGCCCGTGGGCCGCCAGTTGACATGACATGTTTTGGGAGGAAATAAATCACATGCAGCCTTAAACATCTGGCTTGCAACAACATCACCCTACAATATTCCCAAATCACACTTACAGTTGTCACACTGAATGTTCTCAGTGTCACTCAGAAACACACACACAAACACACACACACACACAATCCCCCCAAACACACACACACACACACACACACACACACACACACACTTACTGGAGACAGAAATGCTTCCGTCGTCATATTTGCTCTCCCCCTCTTCTCCACCCCATGCCCCCTAACACTAACAGATGGAACCATGAGACAGCATGTAGAAGGGGATCTGTGTCTGTCTGTCTGTCAGTCTGTCTGGGTACAGTACCACCATGCCCATGCTGTTGCTGCTCCCCACTGTGTGTGCCACCAGCCTGCCTACCTGGCAGCGCTCCATCCCCTCTGCCCTCCTGTCCCATACCACTCTAATCCATGTTTAATGGATTCGCCGCTCTCTCTCCACCCATCCTGATGCCCTGCCACCGCAACGTGATTAAACCTTCAACTGTGGAAAGTTCCAGATGTTGTGACAGGGAAAGGTGTCTATGTTTGATGAGATGAGTCCTGGCGTTTCTGGCTGCGTTTGGAAAATGTATTGCCCTTGGGGTTCGTCTTCTATCCCAGATACAGGAAAGCTATTAGTTTATGTGTGTTTAGTCTGATTGTGTTGTCTTAACTCGCATGGAATCTAAATAAGCAGTTTGCGGGTTGTCACTGTCTAAATAAGCAGTTTGCGGCGTATCAAGCTGCAGATGTAAAGCAGATGTTCGCTTCTCCCTTGATTGTTTCCATTGATCAATTAATAAAATAAGCAACTATGGAGGGCACACATCAATAAACCCATCATCTGGGCACATGTCTGAATGGGTGTGTTTCAGTGTGTGTGTGTGTGTGTGTGTGTGTGTGAGTGTGTGTGTGGGTGTGTGTGTGTGTGTGTGAGAGAGAGTTCTACAGTGTTAGTATGTTTTGTGGTATTAGTGATTAGTGTGTTTACAGTAAATGAGTGTGAGTGTGTGTGTCAGGGGAAAGGGAGTTGTGTGTGTGTGTGTTCAGAGTGTGTGTGTTCTAAGACAGAAGCCCCCCCTCTCTCCCCTCTCCTCTCATGTTTACCTGGCTCATCACAGCGGTGAAATCAAAGGGCAGAAACACAGAGAGGTTTGCTCATTCATCTCCTCGCCTGCAGATTGAGGGTGGCAGCCTTTATTGCACCCGAGCCCTGGTGTGATCACAGCGAAGAGTATATGTCACCTCCGAGGCGTGTGTGTACCTCACTTCAGGCCTCCCGCTCCACAATGAAACACCAGCAAAATCTCTAGTCTCTACCTGCAATCCTGCAAAGATCTCACCGCAGAGAGCCAAGAATGGAGGATCGTGGTATACTGTGACTCATTGAAGGTGGTGTGTTCTAATGTGTGGAGCTGGAACAGATGTGAGGAACTGTGGGTGGTTTATTTGTGGCTAATGAGTTTCTCTCTCATGTCGCTTTCCATTACTTCATAGAGGATTGAGTGCTCTGATAAATATCAGGAATGCATGGAATATGTAAGATGCTCATGGTCTATAAATACAACCCAACATGTCATTTTTCTTTTAGATCTAATCTGGATCTCACTCAAAAGCAAAAGGTTAGTTGGAAAGACGTTCTCAAAACATGAATTCAGATTTATTTCTCATTTCGTAAGTTTGTGGTCCAGGTCCTGGATACTGTACAGGGTTATCCATGTGGATTTACTGGCAAGCAGGCACAGCCCTCATACAGTTGAATAATTCCTATGGTTCATTAAACATCCTTCAGTAGATTGGCTCATGTGTTGGTGTATGCTGATGTATGCTTCTGTTCTGGTGTACAAACAGACCTCTCAATTATTGACCCCCCCATTTGGTACGTTTTCCTGGAACAAATTAATTCTTTGGGGATCTCTTATATAATCTCCTTCTCTCTCAAGCTATATGATTGTGCAAGATGTACTGGCCACAGGCCAATCTTTCAGAGGGCCCTTGATTTGTACAGTTTAGTATCAATTATTGATATTGATTCCTTACATTGGCTCTTTGAAAATACAGGGTAGAGAGCTGCACAGCTGGCAGGGGCTAGCAGATTATATGAACTCCAAATGGCATTGCATACATACACCAATGCAGTGTATGTAAAATATGTATGGTTTTGTGAACCTTGTGTCTTTCGAACTGCCACATTGAATGATATTGATATCAATATCATTCAATTTGTTCACCCCGCTACCATCTAGAAGGCGAAGACAGTACAGGTGCATCAAAGCTGGGACCGAGAGACTGAAAAAGAAGCTTCTATCTCCAGGCCATCAGACTGTTAAATAGTCACCACTAGGCGTTCTCTGCCCAGTACCCTGCCCTAAACTTTAGTCACTGTTACTAGCCGGCTACCACCCGATACGCAACCCTGTACCTTGGACACTGCTGCCCTATGTACAGTTGAAGTCGGAAGTTTACGTACACCTTAGCCAAATACATTTAAACTCAGTTCCCTGTCTTAGGTCAGTTAGGATCACCACTTTATTTTAAGAATGTGAAATGTCAGAATAATAGTAGAGAGAATTATTTATTTCAGCTGTTATTTATTTCATCACATTCCCAGTGGGTCAGAAGTTTACATACACTCAATTAGTATTTGGTAGCGTTGCCTTTAAATTGTTTAACTTGGGTCAAACATTTTGGGTAGCCTTCCACAAGCTTCCCACAATAAGTTGGGTGAATTTTGGCCCATTCCTCCTGACAGAGCTGGTGTAACGGAGTCAGGTTTGTAGGCCTCCTTGCTTGCACACGCTTTTTCAGTTCTGCCCACAAATTTTCTATAGGATTGAGGTCAGGGCTTTGTGATGGCCACTCCAATACCTTTACTTTGTTGTCCTTAAGCCATTTTTCCACAACTTTGGAAGTATGGTTGGGGTCATTGTCCATTTGGAAGACCCATTTGCGACCAAACTGTAACTTCCTGACTGACGTCTTGAGATGTTGCTTCAATATATCCACATAATTGTCGTTCCTCATGATGCCATCTATTTTGTGAAGTGTACCAGTCCCTCCTGCAGCAAAGCACCCCCACAGCATGATGCTGCCACCCCCGTGCTTCACGGTTGGGATGGTGTTCTTCGGCTTGCAAGCATCCCCCTTTTTCCTCCAAACATAACGATGGTCATTATGGCCAAACAGTTCTATTTTTGTTTCATTAGACCAGAGGACATTTCTCAAAAAAGTACAATCTTTGTCCCCATGTGCAGTTGCAAACCGTAGTCTGGATTTTTTATGGCGGTTTGGAGCAGTGGCTTCTTTCTTGCTGAGCGGCCTTTCAGGTAATGTCGATATAGGACTCGTTTTACTGTGGATATAGATACTTTTGTACCTGTTTCTTCCAGCATCTTCACAAGGTCCTTTGCTGTTGTTCTGGGATGATTGTCACTATTCGCACCAAAGTACGTTCATCTCTAGGAGACAGAACGTGTCTCCTTCCTGAGCGGTATGATGGCTGCATGGTCCCATGGTGTTTATACCTGCGTACTATTGTTTGTACAGATGAACGTGGTACCTTCAGGCATTTGGAAATTGCTCCCAAGGATGAACCAGACTTGTGGAGGTCTTGGCTGATTTATTTTGATTTTCCCATGATGTCAAGCAAAGAGGCACTGAGTTTGAAGGTAGGCCTTGAAATACATCCACAGGGACACCTCCAATTGACTCAAATGATGTCAATTAGCCTATCAGAAGCTTCTAAAGCCATGACATCATTTTCTGGAATTTTCCAAGCTGTTTAAAGGCACAGTCAGCTTAGTGTATATAAACTTCTGACCCACTGGAATTGTGATACAGTGAATTATAAGTTAAATAATCTGTCTGTAAACAATTGTTGGAAAAATGACTTGTGTCATGCACAAAGTAGATGTCCTAACCGACTTGCCAAAACTATAGTTTGTTAACAAGACATTTTTGGAGTGGTTGAAAAACGAGTTTTAATGACTCCAACCTAAGTGTATGTAAACTTCCGACTTCAACTGTACATAGTAATTGAACACTGGTCACTTTAATAATATTTACATGCTGTTTTACCCACTTCGTATGTACACTGAGTGTGCAAAACATTAAGAACACCGGCTCTTTCCATGACATAGGCTGACCAGGTGAATCCAGGTGAAAGCTATGATCCCTTATTTATGTAATTTGTTAAATCCACTTCAAACAGAGTAGATGAAGGGGAGGAGACAGGTTAAAGAAGGATTTTTAAGCCTTGAGACAATTGAGACATGGATTGTGTATGATTTCAGATTATTTTGTTCCAAATAGAAATGAATGCTAAATAATGTATTGTGTCATTTTGGAGACACTTTATTGTAAATAACAATAGAATATGTTTCTAAACACTTCTACATTAATGTGGATGCTACCATGATTACAGATAATGCTGAATGAATCATGAATAATGATGAGTGAAAAAGTTACAGGCATAAATATCTTACCCCCCAAAAATGCTAACCTCCCCTCCTATTCTAATGAGAGGTTAGTATGTATTGGCGGGTATGATATTTGTGCATCTGTAACTTTCTCACTCATCATTATTCACGATTCATTCAGGACTATCCGTAATCATGGTAGCATCCACATTGATGTATTTAGAAACAAATTATATTCTTATTTACAATATAAGTGACTCCAAAATAACACAATACATTATTTACCATTCATTTCTATTGGGCACAAAATAATCTGAAACACAACCAAAACAAACATCAAACGCATCTAACAAGTTTGTAGAGTCACAAGCTTGATGTTATCATTGCGTGCTAGGAATATGGGACCAAATATGAAACTTTTCACTACTTTAATACACATACAGCATAAGTGAATTTGTCCCAATACTTTTGGTCCCCTGAAATGGGGGGACTATGTACAAAAAGTGCTGTAATTTCTAAACGGTTCAGCCGATATGGATTAAAAAAAACTCAAATTAAAGCTGACAGTCTGCACTTTAACCTCATAGTCATTGTATAATTTCAAAGTGCTGGAGTACAGAGCCAAAACTAAAAACATGTGTCACTGTCCCAATACTTTTGGAGCTCACTGTATATCTATATTCCGGATTCTGACATTGCTCATTTTAATATTTCTATACTTCATCATTCCTTTCTTTAAATTTTTGGGATATGCGTGTATTGTTTTTGTATTCTTAGGTATTACTGCACTGTTGGAGCTAGAAACATAAGCATTTCCCTGCACCTGCGATAACATGTGCAAAATATTTGTACGCGACCAGTACAATTTGATTTGATTTGATATGGGACGTACAGTACGGCTATACTGGTAAATAACCACATGGACAAAATCAGCAATTGGTGTGCACAGTTTGAAAACCAACGGCTTCCAGAAAATCGAATTTGAGACCTTTACACCAAAGAGAAGCGAGAAATGACGAGATCCGTATATGTTCCGTGACCACCATTAATATCCTAGCAACCGTGTCCCAGAGGTCCCATAATCTCCCCATCTGGCCAATTAACAGAGGGAGGAGCTGTCAGGGGAACATGGAGGGGGGAAATGAGGGGGATTGGAGCATTAGCACTGTGGATGGAAATGCTCGAGATTGGGATCACAATTCTCTCACCTCCACTCGACACGGGGGCTATTTCTGTGGCTCCAGGTTAACACTTTTCTGCCTCATGATTTCATTAGGCGCAACGCCACTTGTCACTCCGGTGTAGCGTGGATACCAACTGGGCTCGTGTTCCTGTAATAGTGATATGAGGATGGAAAAGGCTATAAAATTGCATTTAGTGAGCTTAACTCTGGTGTGTAATAAACACAGAGATGAAGCAGAAACTTTACATGATGAATACATTGGTTTTGTGAGAACAGAGTACAGTTCTTTCTGAGGAAGTTGATGTTTCTTGTAGAGAATGATGTTCTCTTTCGTCTTCCACTCATGGCAGGATCATTAGGCAACGTGCTACTGGATCAAGTTCACTGTCTTAAAAAATACCTTTATCTGTTTTAAACAATTTGACAGTTATCCAACAGTTGTTTGGAGAGTATGCTATAATGTCAATGCAGTACACCCTATACTCCTTTTATCTCTATTTTATCATCAAAGATGCCATAGCCTGAACAGCATTCATGTTCACTGGCATAGCATGCAGCAGAGTCCCTGATTAATAATTCAAAGGATTTGTTCTTAGTTACAGAGTTGACATTGAGATGATTACCTCATCCTCCGCTCGCTGTATTTGTCCTTTCCTCCGCATCTATGCAGGAAATATCACTTCACGGAGAAAATATTATCTAAAGCAACACGTACACACACAGTAAGCTCATGCAACACATAGGCACATCAGCACTGTGAAGAAGATATTCTGGTTTTATCATATTTTTTCAAAGTATTTATTAATTCAAGTTATTTATTTAAGAGCATGTTGTGTTTTGTGTATGTATTTAGTCACTCATTCACTTACAAACCTTCAACAGTTCAAAGTTAACTTATCCACCATCTCAACCTCTACAGCAATTTGTGTTCATGTGCTTAATTGTTTTTTTGTTTCTATTGGCTGAGTGCTAATGATGTGGCTAGTTGGTTTGACCCTGGTAATAAGTTCACCAGCCATTTTAAATAGGTGTGCCCAAATGTTGGTCAGGGGATGTATTTTAAGCTAGGTGAGCCACGGTTTTAGATGTTTATATGGTTATAACTTGCTCTGGAGATGCTGTTTTTAAATAAATATAATACTGTTGAACAGTTATATCAATCTTTGTTTTAAGCCTTTTTAAGTGATTGAGTAAGGCAAGCTCTTTCACAAGCACACAAGTGCTTTCTCGTGATCCAGGGTGTGATATTTGAAGCTGAGTGAATGCTGGTGAGAATTTATGAGCCTCTCTGATGTTGACATGCTCTCTTTCTCTACGTGTCAATGAAACGGCTCAAATTAGAGGGAGAGAGAACCTCGAATCCTCCGGGAACGGGAGCTGCCAATCATGAATGCTATTCTTAGCATTGGAGCAGTGTCTGGATGGGTGAGAACTAACAAGCTCTATCTACCGTAATGAATCAGTGGTACAGATGCTTGGTGAAAACTCACTAACCATTTCAATCACAGTGTTTTTGGGATCTGAGGATAAGTGTTCATTTGGAAAGAATTGGACTCAACAAGTGATTGACCAATCCAAGCAAGCAACACATTGAAACATTTTGAGTCAATTGCCCAGCCAGATTGATACCTAGAGAATGAGCAGAACACTGAATATAATCATCCAGAAATATTGACAAAGAAGTCAGAGGACGATAAACCTATCATCACTGCTTTGCCCTTTCACTATATGCTTTTCTTGTAAACACAATATACAATTATTTCTCAACATCCTAACAAGACCTCCCAGTGGACTTGCAGTCAGTGTCGCTGTCAATTTGAAAGCTGAGATCTCAGTAAACTTCTCAACACTTTGCTGAGAGACTGCAGCGAAACCTCCCTCAACCTCACCGTCATGCTCTCTGAAACCGTTCCCCCAAAAATCATTAGCGCTGGAGGGACCACTAGCTACCTCTACCCGACCCTTGCTGTTGAACGGTTTTAGAATGAATACATTCATAGGTAGAATTAGTTTGCCCTGAGAAAGAACAGGTGTGAGGGTAAACCACTCTCTTTGGCACACACTTCCTGCACTCAAAGGCCTTTGCATCTGGCATCTGGCATTTTGTCTCTGTATTCTGAGTGATAAGCTCTAGGTCCTCTGGCTTTAGATGGTTCAATTGAATAATGGTGAATTATAGTGTGACACGTTTCTATTCTTGATGTCAGGGCTTACATGCCCTGTCTATACAGTATGTACAGTATGACATAATCTGACATTCAGATGTAGTATTCACACAAACACATTCTAATGGTTTGAGGGCTTTTAAGAGTAGAATTTCATGTAAGTACAATCAATTGTAATTCGTTTTGGATTAGGAGACATGATACGAAAGATTGTGAAGTTAATGTCTTTCACCCCGAAGGTGTGTTGTTATTGCTGTTTATATCGTACATCTCACAGCTGATATGAAATGAAAGCAAACATGAAAAGAGTTGACAGAAGGCTGTGGGTCGGCCTAAGTGTGAGTGCAGTCTGTCTGTTTTGGCCGACTGTAGGTGTGTATGTGTGTGTATGTGTGTGTGTGTGTGGGTAGTACTGTGCTAGGTTTGGCTGGGGTATCCACTCTCTACCAACACCTCCCACACTCCTACTCAGTCCAACAGAGTAGTGCTGCTGGATCACAATCCAAGAGGGATCCCCATAGGCCCAGGAAAGAGTCCACACCTTGTGTTCCAAGTTGAGTCACTAGTGTCCTAGAAGTGTTATTTTCCCATCCTGCACTAATTAGAAGAACAAGCATCCCAGCTGTGGTTTAATTATCAGCCCAACACAACAATTTATTGCCATTTCTGTTGTATTATATAGCCATTAATTGATAAGAAACATGTTTAATCTACTAACATCAATCTTAGATCCCTCTCAATCGTAACAGGTCACAGTATCTGTAGCTCAGCTGGTAGAGCACGGCGCTTGTAACGCCAAGGTAGTGGGTTCGATCCCCGGGACCACCCATACACAAAAAAATAATAATTATGCACGCATGACTGTAAGTCGCTTTGGATAAAAGCGTCTGCTAAATGGCAAATTATTTATTATTATTATTACAGTATGATTTTGTGGATCCACACGACATTGTTGTGAATTGAGGACCGCTCAGCCTATTCTCGTGTCCTGATCGAAACAAAGATCTTGATTACACTAACATGTCAACGTCTCTGTCTGATCAGGATTGATGTTAGCAACTCTAAGCTTTGTCTAATCTATGATTAGTGCCTGGGGTGGAAAGGGCACGCTGACCTTTGACTGCCAAAACGACCTTTGAAGAGCAGTGTTTAGTCTGAAGTATAGTACTGTAAACATTCCCACTGCCTTTACAGATGGTTTGTCCCCTTTAAGGTTACCTGTCATATGATCAACAAATGTAACTTAGTTGATATGAACTTTCAACCTTTGCTGGGATCATAGAGAATAACCTCTAAGTGTTATTAAGAATTACTAGTCTTTTGTCTTCAGAGCTCTGTAAAGGGAGCATTATAAGATTATAGGATTAATGTAATTTCTAAGCGGTGACTTCCTAATTGTATTGTTCTCTAAACTTATGCTTTGTTGTAGCAGTAATAATTAGTAATAGTTTCCGGCCCACACAAGAATAATTAACATTTCACTTATTTCTACTTTCATCCATGACCTGCTGTGGACTGTCAGCTATAAAATGACAATTTTAAACCATCTTGTTGCTCTTAATTGTGCTGTATTTGGCTGCATTTTAGAACATTTGTGTTAGTTTGGCAGACACCTCCTCAGTGCCAGTTGCAAATCCTTATTCTAAGAAGTTTCCCAGTGTTGTGTTACTTTACTATTGAATTGAGATGTAGAGAATGATGCATCATAGGAAGCAGTAATCTAATCTTTGGCAGAGGCGCTCCAAAGGGTGGGAAATCTCACCATGTGATTGGAGCATTTATCTCAATAAAGTGGCAGGTACATTATCAAATCTCTGCCCCTGGAGCAACAGTCACACACACGTGCAGGCAATCAAATGGGAAAATGGCACATGCAGACACGCCCACTTGTGCATGCACCCACACATCCACACACATGCACACACGTGCACACATACAACACAAACATACTCACATTAACAAAGGTGTACTGGTACACACGTTCATGCCAAGAGCACTTTAAACCCAAACATTGATTTAAAAAATGGACTAACACAACAATAGCAGATACAGTAGCAAAGAGTTGGTCACATAAAGCACTAGCATAACATTAGACATATGATATTCTGTATATGCCTGTATGGACTGTATATGTCCCCAGGTTTTATAACAATAACAGCTACAGTATGATTTTCCCTACAAAAGGAGAAATGTAAACAAGATGCCCTGCCCCTCTTCATGGTATCCGTGCAGGCTGCCTAGCAACACATGCAACTGTTTTCGTAACCCAGCTCACTTCATGTCAAATCTGCCAGTGCAACTCCTCCTCGCAGACTAATAGCTGGCTTTTTTTAAGGGCAGATTATAGGCAATGAAACCCTCTTTCACCCCCCATCCTCTACCACACCAAGGAAGTCTTCCATGGAGGTGCCTTTTTAAATTGGAGTCAACAATGTGCTCCACACTTGCATCATATGAATATTTAACTGCAGTGCCAAGCACCAAGGGGCACATTCGCTCTCTGTGATTTGTCTTATTCTTCCTTTTTGTTTCAATACTGTGATCTTTTTTGCTTGAAATGCAGTTTTGCTGGCATAATTTCAGGGGCTTTGTTTTTGTATTGCGGTGGCTTTCAAGTGTTTTAAATGGAATAGGATATCTAACTAAAACCTGTGGCGATGCCCTCTATTTCATTCTTTTTTGGATTATATTTAATATTTCAGTGGTTTACATTTTGTGTTTTGGTACAAATAAAGATGACCCTAGTACCGTTTTTACACCTTGTTTAATCTGATAAAGTGATCAGTATATAGGCTACAGTGCTGCATGTTCTAAATATGAATCAAAATGCACAATTCCATTCCATTCTATTACTTTTCAGAATGGAAATCTATTCCTCTATGAAATGTGTTCATCATGTCCTCCAGCCATTTATCCTTTCTGTAATTATTGTTTGAGAAAAACACTGCTGTCTGTTCCCAAATGAAAAGACAGAATCAGTTAGAATTCGTGGAAGTAATCAATCAAAAATGTCTAACCTCTGAACTTCAAATGTCAACATACCAATTTTATGAATGGTAGATTGTTTGGTCCAATTACTGTGTCCGACCACTTTACAATAGATAACATACGTGTGTTATCTGAAAATAACTCTCTCCCTTTCATTGAAATAAGATTCAGTGGATTGTGAGTAATTGAGGTAGGATTTACTGTTTATGTGGTTTACCTTCCCTGTGTTCTCATAAAGCGCGCCTGTCAGAGCTGCATGATGGGCATGTTGAAAATCACTGCACAGCAGGAGGGACACTCCCATCCCTATCCCATTATAAGGCCACTGACTGCCCCTCCCATAACATCCTGCCTCAAACTGCGGCAAGAGAACATTTGGGCAACAACAAACTCCCACAACACACATACCAGATCCATGTGTTGGAGTGCAGTGTATGTGGTGTTTCTGTAAATGTTTCATTAGCGTGAGGAGAGCAATAGGGCCGTGGTTGCTTTGTTTGTTTGGGCTGCATTGAACAAAAGGCATTTTACTGGAGTGTTCATACGTACTCAAGCATGTTGTTTTTATTGTGCTTTCTGGTTTAGTGGCAGCTAGTGAAATCATAGGAAGTTGGTTAGCATGCAGAGGGAAACCTTTATGACTCTGGCAGGTTGTTGAATTGATGGTGGAGCGTCAAAGACATTATGAGGTTTATTGATTGCGTTCTTACTGTTACTGACAGCTTGGACATATTTCCTGACAGATTTCTAAGTGGAGCATGGACCATTGCGTTTGCCCTTTTGAAATTTGTCTGCTGTTGAATACATTGACAGTTGGATTTTGACACACACATGAATGGGTGGTTTGTGCAGAATGGCACACATTTCTTGTCACTGCAGGAGTGACAAATGAGGCTGTCTCCTACAAGCTGCAGTATTCCACCTTCGATTTGTTATTTGTCACTGAAATGAGTGTTCTGCTTTAATTAGCTGAATCCAATGAGATGACTAGAAGGTGGTAACCATGACACTAGTTCATAAAGGTGGCATGGCATCAATAATGACACAGAGCCTGCACAATGTTTCCAATTTGTGAAAAATATAATTAAATGGAGGAAACTGTTTAACATTGTATGGGTTAAATCGAAAGTCTGCCTCAGAGTTATGTGCAGTGCTGTATGTTGTGCTTGATGAATCAGAATCATCAAAAAGTCCTTTAAACCATGGAAGCATCATTGTGGAATTCCAGCTAATGACATTCAGGTCAACTGTGAGAGGAAGAGCTTTAGTCAATGGATTGTAGCTTAGCGAAACATGGCCAAGGGCACAGATCACACTGAACACAGGGTTGGTAATTATCCATGAATGTTAAGCAGCTCATAGTTTTTCAGCAGACATTAAGTGGTAGCCTCTGGTCTCCTCCTTTTCTCTTTTTTATTATAACCCATGATGGTGTTGTTTATTTAAAAACGGGCAATGTTCATTTGGAAGTGAAATTAAGTGTCTGACCATACTTTAGTAATTTAAGAACGTATTATGGATTCTCTTCAAATGCAGACTTCTGTACTAACCCTTAGGACTATGTGGAGAATGTCTCTTCATCCTTTGTCTTTCCATTGTCTCTCTGAAGGGATACATAGTATGGCCTTGCGTAATGCTCATAAGATTGTTTGCAAGCTTTTTGTCTAGATTGTTTGTAGACCTTTTGGCTAACTAATTGCTTTACTGGGTTTAACAGTGGCTCAACATGGCATGTTCAATGTGTTGACGTTCATCTCTGCCAAGGGTTATGTGCCATTGTATTTAAGAGGGCCTTTTGTATTCCATTTCACTATGTGCTGCAACTAGACTCTATTGGGAGTTGGGGATGGTAGTTAGGGGATACAAGGTCCTTGGCTTGCTTTAATTTTACAGTTATTTTTATAGCTTTGGCCATCTGAGATGTGATAGCACTTTATTTTAAGTGGTTTTCATAAAGCAAACCTAATCTGCTCATAATAACACCTGTCCAACCTGATCCTGACATTCTGTAGAATGACAGACATTTTGAGTGCTCTATGAGACGCCTAAACCAGAAGGAACGACCGGGATTTCTTGGCAATAGGACCACCACTTTAGCACCTGTCAGACAGCAAGGACAGCTCAAAATGATCCCTGACATTGGCAGTAAGCAGTTCCTGTCTCAATAACAAGCAAACACAACCAAGTGAACAGCTCTGTGTGACCCCATCCTTAGTGAGGATGACCCTGTGGGAGCCAAAACATGTCTGTTCATTAATGAACACATGGGGACAGAGAGATCCGACTGGCTCTCCAACAGTGGGGATATTATACTGCTTACTCCAGCCTAATCTGCTGCTTAGAGAGGGGGGTATGTACACTTGAGCCTATGGGAGATCAGTTAAGTCCCTCGGACATTGGATCACAAAGAAAGAAAAATCTCCCCCTGAGTTATATATTTAAGCAATAAGGCCTGAGGGGGTGTGGTATATGGCCAATGTACCACAAACCCCCAAGGTGCCTTATTGCTATTATAAACTGGTTACCAACGTAATTAGAGCAGTGTTTTGTCATACCCGTGGTATACCACGGCTTTCAGCCAATCAGCATTCAGGGCTCGAACCACCCAGTTTGTAATTTATAGTATACTATACAGACCGTTGATGTTGATAACTGTTGACATACCAAATGTTAGTTCTGTACTTCATTCTTTCATCAAGCACAACGCCATGACTCAGACCAACATGGATGACCTTATCCTACAATGATTTGTGATTAAAGAGCTGTTTCACGTTTTTAACAGCATTCAATGAGAGGATGTCAGTTTGGCTTCCATGACATGTAGCTACAGCTCCAAAATGAATGTGTTTCATGTCATACTGTCTTCATCATGGTGTGCCAATACCCTAATCACTGCTAAAATCCCACCGCTCACACCATGTGTTGAACAAAACTTCAAAGGAAGCTCCTTTTGTTATTGGTGAAATCATTTTGCTACGGTTACATTTACTCAGGCAAACAGCATATAGGGATAAGCCTTGGGAATGCTCCAGATAGTTTACCCCCTGCCTCTTTTGTGCCGAAAACCCCAGACACCCCATTTCAAAAGGCTATTAAATAAACCCCAATCTGATCGGTAGCCAACGGATGTCCAGACATCCCCTGAATCACAACTATATATGATACATGTGTAGTCTGACAGCAGGGCATTGATCTAGTGTTGATATAGGGGGAAATAAAACAGCCATGTGTGATGTGCTTTGAGGCTTCTGTGGACATGCTTGACACGCTGATTGAAGCCAGTTCCTACCAGCAAGATCAGCAGCTGAGAGAGGAGATGAGTCCACTAATAGGCTGTCATCTGAGGCATTTGCGTCTGATAATTGCAGGAAATGTTTCAGCCTGTTTCATCCAGACTAGTGTCCTTTGTCATCCACAGGGGGGCAATCGGTTCATGGGGCATCATGGGTAAACACAAGGCACCCTCACCCGGATACCACTCAGCCTGAGGCCACGCTCTAACACAATCAATTGGCTGTAGATGGAAGGGGTTGGTGTGAGGTGAAGCTGTCCATTAGTCTCCTCTTCTTTCTCGGTTGTTCTGTGCTATCACTAGCCTGTGGATAACAGTGTCAGAGCACAACATGGTCACGGATTAGGTTGAGCTGAATGACTCAATGAACAACACTGCTATTAAGCCGCAGCTTTTTTAGTGTGATGAGGTTTGGTGTGGGGCTAAAAGCCAGAGAAAGCTCTCGTGTTACGGCTGCAATGGAGACTTCATTCAGAGTAATAACGTGGAGCTGAAAGGGGAGCTATAGTCGAATAGCTGATGTACTAATCTTTTAGTGCATGAATTGTAAATGTGCTGTATGTCTCTGTCGGCGGGTATGAAGGCGTGGTCGGGGTTCTTTATGACATTATTGGTCTCCATCGATCCGTCCACTGCGCCTGCGGATGTGGGTTAATTCTACGTCCTGGTTTGCTTTTTCCAAATGATCCATAAACTACCGCCCCAGAACCCTACCACTGTACCACTAAATTCCCTCATCACCAAGTACATTAATGCAATTTGATCAAGTAAGCCCTAAAATAATCAATTTGCCATCAATTGATATACTGTATAGTGTACACTATATCCACTTTACCATTTGATGTTAAAATTCCTAATTCTTGCCTATTTCAATGTTATTTTAACCCTGTCTGTGTTGTGTTCCCAAGGGCCATGGGGCAGATGCATGGGCAGTGACTGTGGCCCAGGAGGCAGCCAGAGTCGGGCTGTGTGGTGTGCCCATGTGGACGGCTGGACCACCCTCCACACTAACTGTGACCAGTCCCAGCGGCCTTCCAACCAGCAGAACTGCTTCCGTGTGTGTGACTGGCACAAGGACCTTTACGACTGGCAACTGGGTGCCTGGAACCAGTGTGTGTCCGTGTCAGCAAGGACCTTTGGGGGCATGCGGCCATACGTATGCAATGGGGGTGAGGAGGGCATTCAGACTCGGGAGGTGGGCTGCATACTAAAGTCTGACGAGTCTCCCGGAGAGGACACCATCTGTGAGTACTTTGAGCCCAAGCCTCGACTAGAGCAGGCCTGCCTCATCCCCTGCCCTCAGGACTGTGTAGTGTCTGAGTTCACCCCCTGGACGTCCTGCTCAAAAACCTGTGGAACCGGCCTAAAGAACCGGGTGCGCAGTGTCCTGGTGCCTCCGCTCTTCGGGGGTTCCGCCTGCCCCAACCTGACCGAGTTCCAGACCTGTAAGCCAGGGCCTTGTAAGGGGCCTGAGGGGGTGTACAGCCTCAGGGTGGGGCCCTGGACGTCCTGTTCTCTCCCCATTTCCCGGCCGGTGCGGCAGGCCAAGCGTAGGAAGGGTAAAGGGGGGGCCAGGGAGAGGCCTGGGGTCAAAGACCCTGATACTAGGGAGCTGATCCAGAAGAAACGGACCAGGAACCGGCTCAACAGGCAGGAGAGTCCCTTCTGGGACATCCAGGTGGGATACCAGAGTCGCACGGTGTCCTGTGCACACAGGAACGGGAGCACGGTGGGACTCAGGTAAGTGGCTCAGCATCAGTATTTCAGGGTCTGGGGTAATGCTGTTGTCTTAGTTTGTGTCTGTGTGCTGGTTGTCCTTTAAAATTGTACTTTTACTCTAAATGGGCAAACCATGATATTTCATTGGTCATAGGAAACCATGTGTTTTTGTCCTTTCAGAACTGTAATTCTGTGAGTCATCATAGTGAGTTATCTCTTGGCTTGTCCTTAAATAACACTCAATCTTAAAATAGGCACAAACCTGCCACATATCTAAACAGGCCCTTGTAACAGGCCCCCTTGTTTTTATCTCCTTCAGAACTGTAAGCACAGTATTATGTTGTGATGTGATGTACTGTACTGATGTACAGTGGATGACAGGTAGGGGAATGGTTATTTGTCTCTGCTTTGCTGTCAAAGCAATGGAGCACTCCCACTTTCTGGTGTCTACTTTCAACTCTATATTCACTGGTGCTCATTCCATGTCAGGGATTGAATCGTAGCCAGCACTTTGTAAAGCACTTTGAAAAGTATTCTGTGATCTTCGACTGTAAAACAGCAGGATGAGTTGCACAATGCACATCATTGTATTGGTATTGTTACGTGTGAGGAAAGAGAAAAGCATTTCAAATCAAAAAGCTTGATTACTAAGAGTAATTTCAGTTCAACTTAAAAAAGTACAGTCATTTATTTTTAAATGCTGTTGGCCAAATACTTGATGATTCAGGTTCTTCACATACTGTATCTTATATGCAATATATAGTAGACAAGACTGCATGCGTGCCCTCCAAGTAAACTGACATTTCCTTGGGCCCTGTCTTGGCTTGAGGCTGTCCCTAACCCTGTCTTGCCTTGAAGCTCTTTATTTGGCGTTGAATGATGTCTTTGTTTTATGCTGAGTGACAGTAACTTCAAATGTCAGCATGGTACCTCTCATCTTAGAATCCATGAGGTCTTTCATCTCTAGCAAGGAGAGCTATGGTCTCCGTTATATAGCATTATATCCACATTATGTATGTGTCACATGCCACAGATTTGATCAATTATGTACTAAATACATTCATTAATGCGCTGTTGGTGCAAACTTCTCAGCAGTGGCTGGGATCAAATATTTCAAAAGAACCGTGAAAATAAATCTCATGCCCTTAGGAACGTAAATATTAATATTTTATTTGTTTATTTCTAGTTCTGAAATATTCATAATTGTTTTTGCCACTTCAGAAAAGTGGAACAAACTTCCCAGCAAACCAAAATAGTTTCTGTGGAAGTTCCCAGAACATTAGTTAGGTTGCGGCAATGTTCTCATAACGCAAAAACTGTCCAGTTGTGATGATGATTATACAATGTTTGTATAAAACATTTGCCTGATGTTGCAAGAATGTTCCCAGAACGTTGCTCTCATATTTTGTTGTGTTATTACATTACCTGGAAACCTAATGAGAACATTTGGGGGAATGTTCTGTGGTGGTTGTTACAGATGTTGTGCACAATATCTTAGTGAATGTTAAGAGAACATTCCAAGGATATTTTATTTAAAACATTAAAAAAAAAACATTTTGTTATCAAAAACATTCTTTGTATGTTTTTGGGATGTTATCATCCTAATGTTAGATAAAACCCTAACTAGAACTTAATGAGAATCTTCGCTAATGTTCTGAAAATGTTCCCGGTTTGCTGGGTTCTCTCTGAACAGATAGCCCAGTGAATCTAGGCAGTCGTCTTCCGAACATATTGCTGACTTCATTTCCCATTTTGTTTGATCATCATCTGTGATCATTGGGCCACAGCTTTCTCTTGACTCATTAGACTTTGCTATAGCCTGGTTGTAGAATAGTGTCTGGCTTCACATGTAATCATATGAAATCAGCATGCATGTGTAGGCTATTTACTGTAGGTTCCAGCTTGCATGGTGGCCTCTGAGGTTTCCATTTACCACCAGAAGCACTTCTAGAAAGTATAACTTTATATATTTTAGTTCAAATTTGAGTGTCCCAAATGGCACCATGCTTATGTTTCTCTTCACTGGCCTCATTGGCCTTACAACCATTCCACTCTGTTTTCTAAACTGTGTTTTCATCAAGGCGCTAAATAAGATTGTTAAAGGATTTCTCACAGGGTTTCACATTCCCTGACCCACATAGCACAGCCTGTTTTGTAGGCTTCAATTGTACAACATATTTCTTAGCCAAAGTCTTGTCTAATAATAATAATATGCCATTTAGCAGACGCTTTTATCCAAAGTGACTTACAGTCATGTGCGCATACATTTGTACGTATGGGTGGTCCCGGGGATCGAACCCACTACCCTGGCGTTACAAGCACCATGCTCTACCAATTAAGCTACAGAGGACCATGTTTGTGTTCAATGTGGATATTCTTCAAAAACCAAACTCTGTTTTGTGGAATTTCATGGAATTTCTTGTTGTTTGTTGTATAACCTTTAGTGGTTTAAAAATGAGAGTTTGAGGGTTTTTGAAATGTTAATACTCTCTTATTTCAAATGAAATTGTTTGTCTGTCCCTATTCTGTCTGATGGAGATACAAAAATAATGACTACTTTCAAGACTTCAAAACCCCCAAAACAATGCAGAATATAATAAAAAGTCGACACAACAAAAACATTAAATACTGAAAGGGATCGAGTTGCCGTGAAAAGGGTCAATGGACGCTTTAAGGCTTTTTAAGTATGTGTGAAGTTTCATCTGAGTCAGGAAGCGAGCCATTATCCTCACTGTGTCACAAAACCTTTGTTTTAATTCCTGAATGTTTTTCACTGAGAATTAACTCTATCAGCGTGCCTTGTTGGCAGCACAACTAATCTCGTTGTGACGTCACACCTGCAGGCCCACCACATCAAATAATTCAAGGGTATCTTGATCTGTGGAGACAGAGGGGTTAAAAACACAACTCAGACTCTTTTTCAAGCGTTTTCAAACCATTTCTAGCCGAAGTGTGAGAAGCTAGAGGTGAAGGTTGGCATTGGCGTCGTCTAAATGAGAGGTTTCTAAATGAAGCAGAGCTGTAATTAGCACTAAAAGCTCATCAGCTGCAACGCCTCAGGGGAAAGACGATGCACACTGCAGAGCGAGGAACAGAAAATGGTTGGCTTTAATTCCTAATAATTTGAAGGAGCTTAAAGAGGCAGCGTTTATTCATTAGCTCTAATTGCAAGTTGAATGATTAACAGAGTGATTGCTTTTGGTGATTGATCAGTTGTTGTTACCACTCTAATGCTTTTGAGGCACAACCCTTCAGAATTGATGTAGGTATGAACCTAGTATAAGTAACTTTATGTTTCGTATTGAATTACATGTACAAAACCCCTCTTTTTCATGGCCCTTCGAGCCGGATTTGAAACAGCAATCAAATTCACTACCTAAATGTGGGGGCTGTTGTACAAAACCCTTTACAACTTTTTTTATGCATGTTTATTAAGGTGTGATGACTGATGGTTTGAGTACTAGGGTTCAATGCCAGTCCGTTCCCTAAGGATTCTTGAGTACAGCTTATTACAACATGCTTAGTATAACGTAAATGCTACTATAGTACAAGTATTAGTTCAATATAGTACATGATAGTATTAGTATAATGTACTTACAGTGCATTCGAAAAGTATTCAGACCCCTTGACTTTTTCCACATTTTATAACGTTACAGCCTTATTCTAAAATGGATTCAATAGTTTTTTTCCCTCATCAATCTATACACAATACACCATTATGACATAGCAAAAACTGCTTTTTTGAAATATTTGCTAATTTATATAAGTATTCAGACCCTTTACTCAGTGTTTTGTTGAAGCACCTTTGGCAGCGATTACAGCCTCTAGTCTTCTTGGGTATGATGCTACAAGCTTGGCACACCTGTATTTCGGGAGTTTCTCCCATTCTTCTCTGCAGATCCTCTCAAGCTCTGTCAGGTTGGATGGGGAGCGTTGCTGCACAGCTATTTTCAGGTCTCTCCAGAGATGTTCTATCGGGTTCAAGTCCAGGCTCTGGCTGGGCCACTCAAGGACATTCAGAGACTTGTCCCGAAGCCACTCCTGTGTTGTCTTGGCTGTTGAAAGGTGAACCTTCGCCCCAGTCTGAGATCCTGAGTGCTCTGGAGCAGGTTTTTATCAAGGATCTCTCTGTACTTTGCTCCGTTCATCTTTCTCTCAATCCTGACTAGTCTCCCGGTCCCTGCCGCTGAAAAACATCCCCACAGCATGATTCTGCCACCACCATGCTTCATTCAGGCCAAAGAGTTCCATCTTGGTTTCATCAGACCAGAGAATCTTGTTTCTCATGGTCTGAAAGTCTTTAGGTGCCTTTTGGCAATCTCCAAGCGGGCTGTCATGTGCCTTTTACTGAGGAGTGGCTTCCGTCTGGCCACTCTACCATAAAGGCCTGATTAGTGGAGTGTTGCAGAGATGGTTGTCCTTCTGGAAGGTTCTCCCATCTCCAAAGAGGAAGTTTGGCGCTCTGTCAGAGTGACCACTGGGTTCTTGGTCACCTCCCTGACCAAGGCCCTTCTCCCCCGATTGCTCAGTTTGACCTTGCGGCCAGCTCTGGGAAGAGTCTTGGTGGTTCCAAACTTCTTCCATTTATTGATGGAGACCACTGTGTTCTTTGGGACCTTTAATGCTGCAGAATTATTTTGGTACCCTTCCCCAGATCTGTGCCTCGACACAATCCTGTCTCTGAGCTCTAAGGACAATTCCTTCGACCTCATGGCTTGGTTTTTGATCTGACATGCACTGTCAACTGTGGGACCTTATATAGACAGATGTGTGCCTTTCCAAATCATGTCCAATCAATTGAATTTATCACAGGTGGACTCCAATCAAGTTGTAGAAACATCTCAAGGATAATCAATGGAAACAGGATGCACCTGAGCTCAATTTCGAGTCTCATAGCGAAGGGTCTGAATACTTATGTAAATAAGGTATGTCTGTTTAAAATGTTTAATACATTTGCAAAAATATCTAAAAACCTGTTTTCGCTTTGTCATTATGGGGTATTGTGTGTAGAATGCTGAGGATTGTATTATATTTTATCCATTTTAGAAAAAGGCTGTAACGTAACAAAATGTGGAAAAAGTCAAGGGGTCTGAATACTTTCCGAAGGCACTGTACGTCCAGCTCATTGATGAATGACCCCTGGCTTCCCATTGTCTTCCGACAGGTGGTAGCGTCAATCCTACACAATGCTCTATCTGACGTAAGACAATGTGTGCTTCTTTGATGAATGATACACTGCAATAGACAGTACGAAAACCAACATTCCACAAATTCTACCTCAAAATGTACCTCGACTGACTTTGAAACCCACTGACCACTAATGCTTTGGTCTAGGACCACCAGCACACACAGGGCTCCCTCAGGACCAGCTTTCACATCCACTGTCTCAAATTGCAGGCAGACCGCAGACAGATCTCAGATTACTGACCTTGCCACTTCTGTTCTCACCTCTCCTCTGTGTTCCAGTCGGTGTCTACCCAGGGACCTCCCTCTGACGGTCCAGTCCTGCATCCTCGCTAAGGACTGTGAGCTGAGCGAGTGGGCAGACTGGGGCCCCTGCTCCAAGGCCTGTATAGACCCAGACCCTGAGTCCCCCCGGGGCCAACGCTCCAGGACCAGACGCATGCTCCAGTTCTCCGTGGGGGAGGGGGAGGACTGCCCGCCGCTGGAGGAGACAGAGCCATGTGACCCCCAGTGGGATGGAGTACCGCCCTGTGCCACGTGAGTGAGGATGTATGGCTGTATGTGTGGAAGTTATAGTTTTACACTAAATATATGGTGAGAAAGATACTGAACAATCATGAGAGGCCTAGAGCTTGAAAGTGGGTTAAATCAATGTTGTATTAGTGGAATTTAAAATTACGTAATGTCGTGTCCAAATGTAATGTATTACACAGTAGGATCAGTGTGTCTAAAGATACTACTGTACATAGTTCAGGAACCTGATAGCCCTCCAGGAAATGTTCAACCAATTGGAACCACTTAGTGCACTAACATCCCAAAGTCTACTGGATTCTCACTGACAGAGGTGATACATTCCTCCTGTTGATTTCCCATTAGCTACTTCACCTAGCTAATTTGCTCTCCTGGGTGACCCTTAGGAGTTTGTTTGTGTGGGCCTGTGTGTGTGGTGGAGGAGAGAGCATATGGAGAAAGATTGGTGCCGTAACATAGCCTTTGAAAATGGATTATTTTTAGAACTAAAATGTACCTTTTCATATTACTCATGTGTTACATGGATTGGAAGCAATTAGCCAAAAATGGAGCTGATAGCTATTGAAGTTGAAATGGAACGATAAGGATTAGTGTAATTCAAGTTTGGCAGCTGCAGCTGCAGCCTCAGATGCAGGTTGAACAGATCAACACACAAGTCACAAATGTGTTTTTATAGCACAGACATGTCAGGGATTTGATTAGCTAAAGAAACCTCAGTCAGATTACAAATGTGTTTTGACAGCATAACACCCACACACCCATCTCTGTCTGTCACCGTCACAGTTACACATGGAGGACTACAGAGTGGAGCGACTGTAGAGTGGACTCGTTGCTAAGCCAACAGGACCGTCGGCGTAGCAACCAGACCGGCCTGTGTGGTGGAGGGCTCCAGAATCGAGAGGTGTACTGTGTCCAGGCCAACGCCGAACTGCTGACCTACCTCAACAACCTCAAAGACAAAGATGGTAATGAGGCTTTTCTATATATAACACTTTTCTATAACAAAGTCTTTCCTATATGTAAGGGACAAATCGAAATGTACTGGGGGGAGGGGCTGGTCCAACTCAAGGTGTCATAAAAAAAATATCCCCAACGTAAAAAATATTTTCACATGACCCTCACCTTGTGCATTAAAATAAATGGAACACCCTCCCCCCTCATAGAATGAACTCAAAATAATGTTTACGACCACAAATAACAATAACTTTAGCGACCCTGTATTTATAAACGTGTATATCGACTTCAGCATACTTTTGTTTCACAGTCGATGGGCCAGGTTGGGGTTCACCGACCATCCCAGACGAGCTCACTCTCCCTGCCTGTTTCATTAACACTACAATCAGAACCGGCTGCAGACAATGATCAGCTAGGGGGAAATCAGATTTTCAACATTTTGATGCCATATCTATAATTATATAAAATATTGTATATGCAACGAGTTTTCCACCAACAGCTTTCTGTGCCAATGAACCATACAACCAATAAACAAAGCATACCAACATTGGGCACTTCGATATCATGGTTTGTGTTTTCAACACCACAATAAATAGACTATGTCAATCTCGACAAACAGAAAATGCATCCCTCCCTACCGTGTAGGCTTACCCAGTATCAAAGGCTTGGCTTGACAATCTCTGAATGTCATAAAACTTTTTGGTGTTTTGCAATAGATGTCTCTTTCCATTCATCAATTGGCCGCTGCACAGTTTGGATTGATTGATTGATTTTATTTGTCAGTAAAAATCTCCAATTTGGACTCCAGACCAAAGGACACATTTCCACCGATCTAATGTCCATTGCTCGTGTTTCTTGGCCCAAGCAGGTCTCTTCTTCTTATTGGAGTCCTTTAGTAGTGGTTTCTTTGCAGCAATTCGACCATGAAGGCCTGATTCACACAGTCCCCTCTGAACAGTTGATGTTGAGATGTGTCTGTGACTTGAACTCTGTGAAGCATTTATCTGGGCTGCAATTTCTGAGGCTGGTAACTCTAATGAACTTATCCTCTGCAGCAGAGGTAACTCTGGGTCTTCCATTCCTGTGGCGGGCCTCATGAGAGCCAGTTTCATCATAGCGCTTGATGTTTTTTGCGACTGCAATTGAAGAAACTTTCAAAGTTCTTTAAATGTTCCGGATTGACTGACCTTCATGTCTCAAAGTAATGATGAACTGTCGTTTCTCTTTGCTTATTTGAGCTGTTCTTGCCATAATATGGACTTGGTCTTTTACCAAATAGGGCTATCTTATGTAGCCCCCCCCCCTACCTTGTCACAACACAACTGATTGGCTCAAATGCATTAAGAAGGAAATAAATTCCATAAATTAACTTTTAAGAAGGCACACCTGTTAATTGAAATGCATTCCAGGTGACTACCTCATGAAGCTGGTTGAGAGAATGCCAAGAGTGTGCAAAGCTGTCATCAAGGCAAAGGGTGGCTATTTGAAGAATCTCAAATATAAAATATATTTTGATTGGTTTAACACTTTTTCTGTTACTACATGATTCCGTATGTGTTATTTCATAGTTTTGATGTCTTCACTATTATTCTACAATGTAAAAAATAGTAAAAATATAGAAAAACCCTTGAATGAGTAGGTGTGGCCAAACTTCTGACTGGTAGTGTATATACACAAAGATTTAAAAAATAAGTTGGGGACTTATTTCCATTCTGGTCCCTATTTTTACATAAATTCATATACAATTACATAGATACAGACACATTACAGAGATAGATATGAAAAAAAGCTCAACCTCCAGATGAGTATGAGGGGGGAGTTTAAGTACAATTCTTACAAGCTTGTTTGGCTGGTAGCATATTCTTTAGATGTTTAGAGCTGCTGGTGAACCATCATGTGCAGGCATAATGAAAGTGACACGCGACTAGCGCACTAGCTAGGTTTCCATCTAATCGGCGACAGATTTTCATGACAATATTCTAAAATCTTAATAAAAACAATATGCCATTTCAGCGATTCCTTTAGGAAAATTTGGTGCCAGACAACATGACTGTGAAGATTTTAATTTACCAGACATTTGAGAAATTTACCAGTCATCCATATGCATTCAGATCCGACCTGGAGCAGGCAGCGCCATCAGTAAACGAGGGATATTGGCCAAATGAGCCACATTTACGTGTTCTTAAAAACAGCCTATAACAAATTACTAAAACACTTTTCCTTGTGTTTCAACATGTAGCATATGCAAAACTTGATAGACTATTTTTTTATTGGCTTTTAGGGCATTGCATGAATAGGCCTATAGGCTTAGGTGTCCACTGTATGATTTTAACATTTTAATAAATATATATATAGCCTATATAAAGGAAGAGAAGCTTAGGCCTAACCCCAGAGAGATAGAGAGAGATCGAGGTATGCCGGTGGCATGCTACGACACCGACATGCATTTCTTTATGTCAGATGGCTACTGCGTCTGCTATACAGATATAGACGTACAGAAGGAGGCTAATTCGTACATTTTCAGAATATTTTGTATAAAGATAAACATTATATTGTTAGAATATAGGAGTAACTCTGGTAGGCCTGAAACAGTCTTCCTCACCTCAAGTTCAACTGTCAGAGTCAGTTGGAGTGATGGGGCGCATTGCCTTCATATCATAGGTCTGCAGTAGCTAAAGCTTAATAATAGCCACACCATAACAAACCTTCACAAATGTTTCTACATTTTATTAGGGTAATATCAAAAGTAAGTCATTGTTTAAATGGAAAATATGAGCAGAAGAGCAAATGTAAATCAGGGGAAAAATGTGCTACACACAACCCTCCCCAAAGCAAAAAACTAGTTTGACAATCCTCCCCTATTTTGGACCACCCGACCCCAAAGTAAATTTAGATCTGTCCCTAACACTTTCTTATAACTTTCCTGTGTAAAACTGTCTCAATACCAAAAAAACTAATGCATATCTGATTGTGGTATGTTCATAAACCATCCAACCATCTCATGTGTAATAATCAACATCAAAGAAGACTATGCTATAACATGACAAATTTAGTCCCACGTCTGATATTGTTGCATGTCTCAAGTTTGTAAAGGTTGTACGAAACAGTCCCAAATCTTTCACAACAACAAAGACAAAATTGTCACATGTTGGCACACCAAATTATTTCAGCATCAGAGACATGTCATCCTGTTTGTTGTCTTGTGTCTAACAAATTCAGTAACACACATTGTCATGTACAGTATTCACAGTTCCATATCTTGTGTCCATTCCCACATTTCCTAACAACAGCAGAATCTGAATAACACCATTTATATCACGTTTTGTGCTATACAAATATCCTTATAGTGCATTACAGAATTACTGTAGCCATTACATAATTACCATAACACCTCTTGAACACTGCATACTGCAGCAAGAGTCAACAAGGGAAGTGGGGCTCCTTTCATAACATAACCTGCTTTGTGCATCGTCAACTGTCCTGGTGTGACTCTTAAGGCTTAGAAAAGTGAGAACATTCCGGCTTTGACACTCAGACCTGTCAAGCCCAGTTGAAGTCAATGCTGCACTGGTAATTATATTAGCAAAGATTCTAAGACTAAGCACCACCAGTGGAGATGGTGTGAGAAAAACAAAAAGCATTTCCATTACGCAGGAAGCACAATTAGCTATTATATCAGGAGATGTTCCTGTCGTTGGAACGGTAATTGTTGGTGGAGTGATAATTGTATTCTGACAATATGTTTAGTGCACAGGAGAAAGTGCTAACTTGAGCATAAAGGGGGCAATCTGCAGTTCAAACAACAACAAAGTGTACACCCCGCCACTGATTTGGTAAACAGCTGAGGGATGGGGCTGGAGAAATGTAACCACTTTCAAATTCATAGACATAGCTATTGATGCAAGGATACCATAGCTTTAGTTTCAACCATGTTTTGAGTCTACACAGTGTTTGTTTACAATTACGGTGTCTACACACATTGGAGTAAAACAAGTTTATATTTTGGATTCTGATGGGGTTAAACAGTTGAACTAAGCTCATGAGAAATGTATAAGTTATATTCTTTCTTTGGATCAATGTGTATATATAATTAATTTAAACGTTTTTAAAAATGATGTAGCAATCGCTGATTGCCCCTTTAAGTATGATTAAGATAGATTTATCTCTCCTGTTGTGACCGATGCACCACAGGGCACAAACACACACACAAACTATGTGTGTCCTATCATGCACAGTACACACAGCAGTGACATCTACAGTGCCCAACATTTTGTTGGGTTACAAAGTGGGATTAAAATGGATTTAATTGTCATTTTTTTGTCAGCTATCTCCACAAAATACTCTAATGTCAAAGTGGAAGAAAAAGTATATATATTTTTTTAATGTAATGGAAAATAAAGCTCTAATATGTCTTGATTAGATAAGTATTCAATCCCCTGAGTCAATACATGGTAGAATCACCTTTGGCAGTGATTGCAGCTGTGAGTCTTTCTGAGTAAGTAGCTAAGAGCTTTGCACACCCGGATTGTACAATATTTGCACATTATTCTAAAAAAAATATTAGAGCTCTGTCAAGTTGGTTGTTGATCATTGCTATACAGCCATTTTTAAGTGTTGCCATAGATTTTCAAGCCAATTTAAGTCAAAACTGTAACTAGGCCACTCAGGAACATTCAATGTTGTCTTGGTAAGCAACTCCAGTGTATATTTGGCCTTGTGTTTAAGTGAATTGCCCAGCTGATAGGTGACTTTGTCTCCCAGTGTCTGTTGGACAGCAGACTGAACAAAGGATTTTGCCTGTGCTTAGCTCTATTCCGTTTTCTTTTTATCCCAACAAAACTGCCTAGTCTTTGCCATTGCCAAGCATGCCCATAACATGATGCAGCCACCACCATGTTTGAAAATATGAAGAGTGGTACCCAGTGATGTGTTGTGTTGGATTTGCCCCAAACATAACGCTTTGTATTCAGGACAAAAAGTTATTACTTTAATGCCTTATTGCAAACAGGATGCAGGTTTTGGAATATTTGTGTTCTGTACAGGCTTCCTTCTTTTCACTCTGTCATTTATGTTAGTATTGTGGAGTAACTACAATGTTGTTCATTCATCCTCAGTTATCTCCTATCACAGCCATTAAACTCTTTAACTGTTTTAAAATCACCATTGGCCTCATGGTGAAATCCCTAAGTGGTTTCCTTCTTCGCCGGCAACTGAGTTTTGTAAGGGTGCCTGCATCTTTGTAGTGACTGGGTGTATTGATACATCATCCAAAGTGTAATTAATAACTGCTCCATGCTCAAAGGGATATTCAATGTCTACTTTTTTTTACCCATCTACCAATAGGTGCCCTTCTTTGCGAACCATTGGAAAACCTCCCTGGTCTTTGTGGTTGAATCTGTGCTTGAAATTCACTGCTCGACTGAGGGACCTTACAGATAATTGTATGTGTGGGGTACAGAGATGAAATAGTCATTCAAAAATCATGCTAAGCACTATTATCACAGTCCATGCAACTTTTTATGTGACTTGTTAATCAAACTTTTACTCCTGAACTTATTTAGGCTTGCCGTAAACAAAAGGGTTGGATACTTATTGCCACAAGACATTACAGCTTTTCATTTTTAATTAATATACTAACATTTCTAAAAACATAATTCCACTTTGACATTATGGGGTATTGTGTGCCACAATATCTCAATTTAATCTATTTTAAATTCAGTCTTTCACACAACAAAATTAGTGTGCAGTTAAAGATTGACTGACATTAAAGGACAATGTTTTTGTTGAAATGCATGTGTATGTTTGTGTTCCCACGTGTGTCTGTGTGTGTGTGTGTGCGTTGTGAGTGTGCATGTGCATGCGTTCCCATGTGTGTCTGTCTGAGTGTGTGTGAGTGCGTGTGTGTGGGAGTTAGACAGGAGAGTGTTCTTATCTTCCTGGCGCAGGATTCCTCTTACCCAATCAGGGGGTAATCTTCCCAGCTGCCATATAGATAGAGGCAGACACAGGCAGACAGTGGCTCAGTGAAGTCTGCAGCAACCACCACTGCATGCGTAAACTAAATCACCACGCTCTTAGAAGAACACATCCTTAAGCACAGGTCTAGGATCAGCTTACCCTCCCCAAATCCAAACCTTAACCATTCAAGAGAGGAAAATGCAAAACTGACTGTTGATCAGTTTCTCGGGTAACTAGACTGATCTTATTAGAGCACCTTCAATCTACATTTTTAAAGACCGACAAGTGTTTCCCTGTAGCGCTTCCCATTCTTATTTTTTCTACAAGCCTCAGTCTCATATTGGAAAACCACTAGACTCCTGTAATAGTGCTTAACATATGCCTCAACTTCCAAAACCCTCTCCCTTTCCAGTGACTGTGTTGCTAATAGTTGTATCTCCCTGTGCCTGCAGAGGGTCAGACCCCAAACCAGCAGAAGCCTAGTGTTCCCCCTCTTCTATCCATCAGCTTTGAAATTACAGGTAGGTGCTTTAGACCAACCCAAACCTCCTCCTCTCTCTGCCTTGTAGACCGCATTCTTCTCCTCCTTGCTGCTTCTCTCTTCTACTTGTATGTACTGTATGCATGTATTTATGTTTTGATGGATGATACTATGACAGTGTTTTGATAGGTTGGCCTCTCTGCAGATTTTGCATCTCAAGTGCTGTAGTTTTCTGAAACACCAACATGTGTTTTCAACTAAGTTCGTGCATATACGGTTTCAAGAAGTGGTATGGAAGAAGGACAACAAAGTATTTGCCTGGCATGTCAGGACAATTTCATAAACTTTTGTGGGAATGGTGAAATAACTCAGTGTTGTTTTTCCAAATGGAATATGCAAAGCATCTGTGAGATGTTTTTCCCCGTTTTGCTACTCTGGCACACAATAAGCGACACTCACATTAGTTGCACTAGGGACATTTGCCATTGTAGTTTCAATACAATGCAGGAAATACAAGCACATTGTATAAGTTGTGTAATGAAGATGCTGGGTTTTTCTTAATCACAAACAACACTACTCTGTTGGTCAACAATTTCTATTTGGAATGGATTGATGTACTTCGATTGAAGTCTGTTCTGCACACTAATAATACAAGGATTATCAGGCTTACCAAATGCAGTATTTGACTCTCAAAAATATTTGTAAGGGAATAATTCCTTTTGCAAATCAATTTCAAAGCTGTGCTTGCGTTTCGCTGTATATTCGGTATAATTATTTTTCAGCTTTCTTGACTTGATAAGACTTGAAGCTCTGAATATATTGTTGGCTGTCGGAGTTAGGGAAAGAGACGTGCAAGGACATCTTGATCTTCACAACCTGCTTAGTGAGAAAGTGTGTTTGTGTACAAGTGTAATTGATTGAAAGTGTTGCAACCGTTGATGCAATGTTTGGATCATAGATTGAGTGTGTGTACGTGTATGTGCATATTTACAGGTGTATGTGTCTACGTGTGTGTACGTCTGTTTGTGTCCACAAAGCTGATGGATAGAAGAGGGGGAACACTAGGCAGTATACTGGCGCCGACAAGGATGGCGGCCTCGCGACTAGCAGATCCTTTGTTAGCTTTCAGCGGCTGACCCAAAACATCGCCGGCGGAGGAGAGGCACTCGGAGCGGCCTGCTGGTTCGACTTAGGAGGCGCGCACACCACCCACCACTTCCAAGTATACTACTCGCTAATATTCAGTCTCTGGTTAACAAGCTCGACGAGCTCCGGGCAAGGATTTCTTTCCAGAGAGACATCAAGGCCTGTAACATACTTTGTTTCACGGAAACATGGCTCTCTGGGGATATTCTGTCAAAATCGGTCCAGCCAGATGGGTTCTCAGTTCATCGCGCAGACAGGACCGTATTATCTCCCAAGATAATTTTCTTGGGTTATAGTCACGGCTGTGTATATCCCCCTTCAAGCCGACACCACGACGGCCCTCAAAGAACTTCCCTGGAATTTATGCAAACTGGAAACCACATATCCTGAGGCTGCATTTATTGTAGCCAGGGATTTTAACAAAGCAAATTTGAGGACTAGGCTGCCGAAGTTCTATCAACATATCGACTGTTGTACTCGCGCTGCAAAAATTCTCGACCATTGCTATTCGAAATTCCGATATGGTTATAAGGCCCTCCCCCGCCCTCCTTTTCGGCAAATCTGACCACGACTCCATTTTGCTCCTCCCTTCCTATAGGCAGAAACTCAAACAGGAAGTACCCGTGCTAAGGACTATTCAACGCTGGTCTGACCAATCGGAATCCACACTTCAAGATTGTTTTGATCACGCGGACTGGGATATGTTCTGGGTAGCTCGCAAAAATAATTTAGACGAATACACTGATACGGTGACTGAGTTTATCAGGAAGTGTATAGAAGATGTTGTGCCCACTGTGACTATTAAAACCTACCCTAACCAAAATGGCAGCATTCGCGCAAAACTGAAAGCGCAAACCACCGCATTTAACCATGGCAAGGTGACTCGGAATATGGCAGAATACAAACAGTGTAGCTACTGACTCCGCAAGGCAATTAAACTGGCAAAACATCAGCATAGAGACAAAGTGGAGTCGCAATTCAACGGCTCAGACACAAGACGTATGTGGCAGGGTCTACAGACAATCACGGACTACAAAAGGAAAAACAGCCACGTTACCCACACTGACGTCTCGCTTCCAGACAAGCTAAAAACCTTCTTCGCCTGCTTTGAGTATAACACAGTGCCACCGACGAGGCCCACTACCAAGGACTGTGGCCTCTCCTTCTCCGTGGTCGACGTGAGTAAGACATTTAAGCATGTTAACCCCCGCAAGGCTGCCGGCCCAGACGGCATCCCTATCCGCGTCCTCAGAGCATGCGCAGACCAGCTGGCTGGTGTGTTTACGGACATATTCAATCTCTCCCTTTCCCAGTCTGCTGTTCCCACATGCTTCAAGATGGCCACCATTGTTCCTGTAGCGAAGAAAGTAAAGGTAACTGAACTAAATGACTATCGCCCCGTAGCACTCACCTCTGTCATCATGAAGTGCTTTGAGAGACTAGTCAAGGATCATATCACCTCTGCCTTACCTGTCACTCTAGACCCACTTCAATTTGCTTACCGCCCCAATAGATCCACAGACGATGCAATCGCCATCACACTGCACACTGCCCTATCCCATCTGGACAAGAGGAATACCTATGTAAGAATGCTGTTCATTGACTATAGCTCAGCATTCAACACCATAGTACCCTCCAAGCTAATCATTAAGCTCGAGGCCCTTAGTCTGAACCCCGCCCTGTGCAACTGGGTCCTGGACTTCCTGACGGGCCGCCCCCAGGTGGTGAAGGTAGGAAACTACATCTCCACTTCGCTGATCCTCAACACTGGGGCCCCACAAGGGTGCATGCTCAGCCCCCTCCTGTACTCCCTGTTCACCCATGACTGCATGGCCAAGCACACCTCCAACTCAATCATCAAGTTTGCAGACGACACAACAGTAGTAGTCTTGATTACCAACAATGACGAGACATTTTATTGCATGACATAAGCAGAACTTAATATTTGGTACAGAAACCTTTGTTTGCAATTACAGAGATCATACGTTTCCTGTAGGTCTTGACCAGGTTTGCACACACTGCAGCAGGGATTTTGGCCCACTCCTCCATACAGACCTTCTCCAGATCCTTCAGGTTTCGGGGCTGTCGCTGGGCAATACGGACTTTCAGCTCCCTCCAAAGATTTTCTATTGGGTTTAGGTCTGGAGACTGGCTAGGCCACTCCAGGACCTTGAGATGCTTCTTACGGAGCCACTCCTTAGTTGCCCTGGCTGTGTGTTTCGGGTTGTTGTCATGCTGGAAGACCCAGCCACGACCCATCTTCAATGCTCTTACTGAGGGAAGGAGGTTATTGGCCAAGATCTCGCGATACATGGCCCCATCCATCCTCCCCTCAATACGGTGCAGTCGTCCTGTCCCCTTTGCAGAAAAGCATCCCCAAAGAATGATGTTTCCACCTCCATGCTTCACGGTTGGGATGGTGTTCTTGGGGTTGTACTCACCCTTCTTCTTCCTCCAAACACGGCGAGTGGAGTTTAGACCAAAAAGCTCTATTTTTGTCTCATCAGACCACATGACCTTCTCCCATTCCTCCTCTGGATCATCCAGATGGTCATTGGCAAACTTCAGACGGGCCTGGACATGCGCTGGCTTCAGCAGGGGGACCTTGCGTGCGCTGCAGGATTTTAATCCATGACGGCGTAGTGTGTTTCTAATGGTTTTCTTTGAGACTGTGGTCCCAGCTCTCTTCAGGTCATTGACCAGGTCCTGCCGTGTAGTTCTGGGCTGATCCCTCACCTTCCTCATGATCCTTGATGCCCCACGAGGTGAGATCTTGCATGGAGCCCCAGACCGAGGGTAATTGACCATCATCTTGAACTTCTTCCATTTTCTAATAATTGCGCCAACAGTTGTTGCCTTCTCACCAAGCTGCTTGCCTATTGTCCTGTAGCCCATCCCAGCCTTGTGCAGGTCTACAATTGTATCCCTGATGTCCTTACACAGCTCTCTGGTCTTGGCCATTGTGGAGAGGTTGGAGTCTGTTTGATTGAGTGTGTGGACAGGTGTCTTTTATACAGGTAACGAGTTCAAACAGGTGCAGTTAATACAGGTAATGAGTGGAGAACAGGAGGGCTTCTTAAAGAAAAACTAACAGGTCTGTGAGAGCCGGAATTCTTACTGGTTGGTTGGTGATCAAATACTTATGTCATGCAATAAAATGCAAATTAATTACTTAAAAATAATACAATGTGATTTTCTGGATTTTTGTTTTAGATTCCGTCTCTCACAGTTGAAGTGTACCTATTATAAAAATTACAGACCTCTACATGCTTTGTAAGTAGGAAAACCTGCAAAATCGGCAGTGTATCAAATCTCCCCACTGTATGTATATATTCTTAAATTCCATTCCTTACTAGATTTGTGTGTATCGGGTATATGTTGTGAAATTGTTAGATATTACTTGTTAGATATTACTGCACTGTCGGAGCTAGAAGCACAAGCATTTCGATACACCCGCAATAACATCTGCCTCTGCACATTGCATCTGTGCGTGTGTGTTCATATGCTGTGGCAGAGGGGTGTCAATTAGACAGTGGAGCCCATGGTAGTGGGGTTGGCTTTGGACAATCTGTTAGGTGATCAAGAGCCTTTGTTGCATCAACCAGGACAACCCGCACTGTGCTGCGTTCCAAAACAGCTTTGATGTGACAGACACACAAAACCACCCACCAACTTTCCACTCCAACTTCAAACAAACCCATTTATTCAAGTGCATTAAAGAAACATCCAGAAAATGGCGTCTCACAGTCGGCTTCACTTATTCTCTTGCAGAGAAAAACAATCTCTCTTTTGTTCCTTTGCGTGAAGTGAAGTTCCTCGGCGGGAACATACGCATCGTGTATACAGCTTCTAAATCTGAAGCGCTACAACAGGGGAATCATAGCACTGGATTATTCTTCATAGAATATGTATGAGAGGAGACACTGCAGCTCTCTCACACCTTCGGTACACCCTTCATGTGTCTTCAGTGAGAATGGTGGGCCTGTCTTTATGTTGTTTCAAGTGTTAGATAGCGCTGAAAGGTTAATCAGAGTTAATTTATCACTCTGGCATGCTAACAGTATGCTAACAGTGGGGCCATAAACAAAGGGAAATAGCAGGAATATGGCAGCACCTCACCTTCACAGTATTCCAATACAATACTTAAATACCATTGCTGTATCTAATCTAACAGTTAATCTGTTTCAGTATATTTGTGCATCTATTTCTCAGTATTTATCTGGGTATATTGGTATATTTCAGAATACATCAGTATATTTATTACTATGTTAGTATGACTATGTTAGTATATACACTCCCCTAAGTATTTGTTTGGACAGTGAAGCTAAAACGTTTAATTTGGCTCTATACTCCAACATATCTGTTTTACCATTAAGAAATTAAAGTACTTTATGTATCTAGTCCCCCCATTTGAAGGTGTTAAGTATTTGGACAAATTCACTTACATGTGTATTAAAGTAGCAAAAAGGCATAATTCTAGCATGCAATGATTACATCAAGGTTTTGCGTTTTGTTTTGGTTGTGTTTCAGATTATGTTGTGCCCAATAGAAATGGTAAATAATGTATCTTTATATTAATTTTTTATCTTTAACTCTGCATTGTTGGAAAAGGCCCCGTTATTCTACTGATAGTCTACACCTGTTGTTTATGAAGCATCTGACAAATACAATTTTATTTTATTTTATTTTATGTGTACCATGATTACGGATAATCATGAATGAATCGTGAACAATGATGAGTGAGAAAGTTACAGGGGCATAAATATAATACCCCCCATAAAATGCTAACCTCCCCTGTTATTGGTAATGGTGAGAGGTTAGCATGTCTTGGGGGTATGATATTTGTGCCTCTGTAACTTTCTCACTCAAATGGGGGGACTACATACATAAAGTGCTTTAATTTCTAAACAGTAAAACAGATATGTATGAAAATACCCTCAAATTAAAGGTGACATTCTGTACTGTCGCCTCATATGAAACATTTGATCTCAAATCCAAAATGCTGGAGTATAGAGCCAAATTAAATGGTTTAGCTTCACTGTCCAAATAAATACATATATTTCTGAATATATAAGTATATTTCTGACTATACTGTAAGTATATTTGAATGCCTGTCCCTTATTTCCATGTCCCTAGCATCCCGTCCTGTGGACAGCAAGCTGTGTGGAGGTCCCGTCCCCAACACGTCCCAGCTGTGTCACATCCCCTGTCCCATCGAGTGTGAAGTGTCCCCATGGGGGGCCTGGGGACCCTGCACCTATGAGAACTGTGATGTCCAAGAAGGGAAGAAAGGTGTGTGGATAAGAGTTTGACTGGGACTATTGTATGTCGATCACACTTTATTTGGATAGTCCCATATAGATGATCTACAGATGGTCATACTATTAACAAACTATCTGTTGATAAGCAAATGCTTGCTAAGGTTAGGGTTAGGTTTAAAATAAGGGTTACATACAGTAAGGGTTACGTTTAGGGTTAGGATAATGGTTAAGGTTAGGACTAGGGTTAGGGTTAGTGGATAGTTAGTTGAAATCTTGTTGACAGTTATGGAACATCTACTGAACATCTACAAACCATCTACTTGGGAATATCCATATAAAGTGTTACCTGTATGTCCACTGCAGGGCCTTAATGGGTATGGGTTGGAATGTTTTTTGGTGACTGTGTCTATATTTGGTGTGGTAATGCTAGCATAATGCTTTCATAACACGTACAGTTGAAGTCGGAAGTTTACATACACTTAGGTTGGAGTCATTAAAACTCGTTTTTCAACCACTCCACAAATTTCTTGTTAACAAACTATAGTCAAAAGAAATCAGCCAAGACCTCAGAAAAAAAATGTAGACCTCCACAAGTCTGGATCATCCTTGGGAGCAATTTCCAAACGCCTGAAGGTACCACGTTCATCTGTACAAACAATAGTACGCAAGTATAAACACCATGGGACCACGCAGCCGTCACACCGCTCAGGAAGGAGATGCCTAGAGATGAACGTACTTTGGTGCGAAAAGTGCAAATCAATCCCAGAAGAACAGCAAAGGACCTTGTGAAGATGCTGGAGGAAACAGGTACAAAAGTATCTATATCCACAGTAAAACGAGTCCTATATCGACATAACCTGAAAGGCCGCTCTGTAAGGAAGAAGCCACTGCTCCAAAACCACCATAAAAAAGACAGACTACGGTTTGCAACTGCACATGGGGACAAAGATCGTACTTTTTGGAGAAATGTCCTCTGGTCTGATGAAACAAAAATAGAACTCTTTGCCCATAATGACCATCGTTATGTTTGGAGGAAAAAGGGGGGGGCGCTTGCAAGCCGAAGAACACCATCCCAACCGTGAAGCACGGGGTTGGCAGCATCATGCTTTGGGGGTGCTTGCTGCAGGAGGGACTGGTACACTTCACAAAATAGATGGCATCATGAGGAAGGACAATTATGTGGATATATTGAAGCAACATCTCAAGACGGAGTCAGGCGCAGGAGGGTAAATCACAGAATACATAGTTTATTCCGTCGTACACAGTTGCGCTGGATAGCGACAACAAAATACAGGCATAGGGGAACAATCTACCCCGGCAATACAAGGTACGGGTAGCTCCAACAAAATACAGGCACAGGGGAATAATCTACCCCGGCAATACAAGGTACGAGTAGCTCAACCGAGCTACACTCAACTCACATAAAACAATCACCCACAAGGACAAGGGGGCAGAGGGAACACTTATACACAGACTAATGAGGGGATATGAACAAGGTGTGTGTAATTAACAAGACAAGACAAATAGAATGATGATATATGGAGCGGCAGTGGCTAATAAGCCGGTGACGACGAACGCCAAAGCCTGCCCGAACAAGGAGGGGAGGCAGCCTCGGCGGAAGTCGTGACACACGGGGGTGGCAGCATCATGCTGTGGGGGTGCTTTGCTGCAGGAGGGACTGGTGCACTTCACAAAATAGGAAGTTAAAGCTTGGTCACAAATGGGTCTTCCAAATGGACAATGACCCCAAGCATACATCCAAAGTTGTGGCGAAATGGCTTAAGGACAACAAAGTCAAGGTATTGGAGTGGCCATCACAAAGCCCTGACCTCAATCCTATAGAACATTTGTGGGCAGAACTGAAAAAGTGTGTGCGAGCAAGGAGGCCTACAAACCTGACTCATTTACACCAGCTCTGTCAGGAGGAATGGGCCAAAATTCACCCAACCTATTGTGGGAAGCTTGTGGAAGGCTACCCGAAATGTTTGACCCAAGTTAAACAATTTAAAGGCAATGCTACCAAATACTAATTGAGTGTATGAAAACTCTGACCCACTGGGAATGTGATGAAAGAAACAAAAGCTTAAATAAATAAGTCTCTCTACTATTATTCTGACATTTCACATTCTTAAAATAAAGTGGTGATCCTAACTGACCTAAGACAGGGAATTTGTACTAGGATTAAATGTCAGGAATTGTGAAAAACTGAGTTTAAATGTATTTGGCTAAGGTTTATGTAAACTTCCGACTTCAACTGTATGTGGTATTATGTGTTTTAATACACAGTGTATGTCCCTCCTATCAAACTAATGGCAACTGGCATATCACTTGTTATAAAACATAAACAGTTGAAAAAAAGTTAAGCGTTAACATGCCATATGATTGTTATATGATTTGTATTTGCCATGAGTTATGCATGGTGTTATGGAATTTACAGAACATGGCATAGTTTCAGAAGGTTACCTGTGGATGTATAGTAGTAGGTGCTATTGTAGTCATTGTAAGGTCCTCTTGAACAAACATATTCTGGCATAAATGCAGTATCTAACATTACGTTTACATTTTAGTAATTTAGCAGACGCTCTTATCCAGAGCGACTTACAGGAGCAATTAGGGTTAAGTGACTTGCGCAAGGGCACATCGACAGATTTTTCACCTAGTCAGCTCGGGGATTAAAACCAGCGACCTTTCGGTTACTGGCACAACGCTCTTAACCACTAAGCTACCTGCCGCCCCACACCCACATGATAATTACACGCTGGCTCTTCACAATGAAATCCTCTCTTTGTATCAATTTATGGTCAGTTTGATCACAGTATGTGTTAAAGTGCCAACAATTAACTAGCCAATTATTTGCTTGCGCTTTTACATTCATCCTAATCTTATCATAATAACATATCCTATTATTCCATTTCGAGAGAGCTGTTGAAGAGATCAATTCCAAAGGAGGACAATTAGGCATATTATGTATTTTTTCAGAGTTTTTATATATATTTTTTTCATATGGTTTTATGTATTTCTATTTGATTTTTTATATTAAATGGAATTATGTGTATTTTTCCTTCCGCAGGTTTTAAACTGAGGAAACGGGAGATCAGCAATGCGCCGACGGGTGGACCAGGGAACTGCCCTCACCTGGTGGAGGCTGTCCCATGTGATGAACCCAGCTGCTGGGACTGGCGCCTAGTCAGACTGGATGAGTGTAGCCCCGACGGGGAGCTGCCGTGTGGCCCTGGGACACAGATACCTCAGGTCCAGTGTGTCAACAGCACCGGTGAGGAAAATCATAGTAATAACTAATTATCGGCTAAAGATAATTTCAATTGGATTTTTCCCTCGTTAATTCCGTTAAACTCAGTCTCTATAATCGTTGCTGTGTGATTGTAGATAATGCTCCGTGATTGGTTTATTGATTCGGTTAATGCACATTATAGAGTCCTTTATTTTCAGTGGATGTTTGCTTGACTAATTCATGTAGAACACTGCCAACAGGCAAAACTGATTGAAATGACGTCGTTACAACCAGGAACTGGTTGAAATGTTGTCATTAAGACGTTATTTCAACCAGTTATGCCTGCTAAGCTAGCATAGTACAATAAAACTGTACTATAGTATTCTGACTTACTATTATGCTCAGAATCCACCACATTGTTACCTCAGCTCCCTGATCCCCCCCAAGAGTAGCCCACCACTTCCAGATTAACTATTTCCATCTGTGATGAATAAAGGTGTCCGCATGCTTCCCAGCCGAAACAGTTCGGAAAAGTTTGTGCATATATTATGACGACATTTTGTGATGTTTTTGTTTGTTTTGGACTTCGGTGAGGGTTTTTCCGGCTGTTCGGGCACATAAAACATTTTCTGGAGGCAAGCCGAAGTTCGGAGCCGAAGTCTACGCCCCTTCGTTGGTGATTGGTCAACAATAGGGATTCTTCAATAAAGGCGACTCATTTTCATGCACATTTTTGTATTGAGAAATACTACACCAAACATCTTAGTTAGATGTAAAATTGTGCGGCTAAGAAAGTCAACATTTGTTATAGATTTCTTGAGTTATCTTAGATTAATTCTGACTATTTTTAGGAAATGTATACTGGCTATGGCATCTCAAAATGGACAATTGACGCTTTTTTCTTGTTTTTCAAGTGAAGATCTTTTAAGGGAGTATGCGAGCACACTCATTTGCTTCGGCTAGCCGAATTCGGCTAGGCACCAGCCAAACTAAAACATGCTGACGCCTTAAGTCAGGGTATCACCCTCTGGATGAAAAATCATATGTTGCTCAAGGTGACCTCTCTACCAACCCCCTAACTCATGGCTGTACCTCATGACGACTAGAGAGAGAATGGTGGTTAGCCGCCATGCCATTTATCATGGTTGCCATTTATCATGGAGTTCTCTCCAGACACCCTCCTCCACCTCACATCCCCATCTCCTTTAACGCTTCCCTAGTTCAGCATAGCCACATATTGCCCTCGCTCCCTTTCCCTCTCTCAGCCAGAGCAATTAAACCCTGCTCGCACTAAATCAAATCAATTCTCTCTGGCCCTGAGTCTCGGGGACTCCCTTAACTTTTCAGCTTCCTGGTTTTACTGCTCCACTTTATTACTGAAGAATGTTTGACTGAAGACAATGGCAGTCGGTGCAGAGAGATGCTGTCTGGGGTTTTGAGCAGGTTTCAGAATATGGGTGCAATTGACCAAGATGCTTATGCTATCAATCCCAAGTATAGTCACCATTCCTAGTTTGAGTGTTATGAAAGAGATATAGAGAGATATCAAAGAGATACACAGAGATATATACAGGCACTGTAATGGATTGAGTCCAAATCATACTCCTACGATACTCCTTTGACAATAACCTCTCTTATCGTCCTCGAAATTCTGAAAAACTCATCCTCATCCTACGTTACATTGTCATTTTACCTCATACAGGACATACTGTACATGTACATACACTAGTGACATTCAGGGTTATTGCCAGGTCAGGTGATGTCTTCCTAGTAGCTCTGTGAGAGGCATAACCTCTTTGTGTTTTTCTGCCTATTTTGACTGGCGTTGACTGATTCCCCCTGTCTCCGCTGATGGAAATTGATTTGCTGTGTTATGATTTTGGGCAACTTTTTGCCCTAGAGACTTTGGGCTCAATGTCTGTCTTCCGAACTTTTCCTCACACTGAGGCTGAATCTTATGAAACTGCCACAGCAACAGCAAACAGCCACACCGCAGACAGGGGTCTATACAAATATCATTGAAACGCCACTGTCGATACTGAGAGCTTCTGATATATACTGATATTCACTGTTCTGACTCATTTAAAAGGAACCGTTTTTCTCCGTTCACTACGCCTGGAGTTTTTCTAATAGAGGGTGTTTTGTTCATTCATGTTTTCACCACCGTGAGAGCCACTGGGTTTCCCTGTCACTTTGCATTTCCACACTGTCTCGGTTCAGTCACGATTGGTTAGCTGAATACTCATCAAAGTGACATCTTAATGCAAAGGCAGGCCGATCGGAGGGTTTGAAGCTCAACTCATCCTCAGCCTGAAATTGCAAAAACCAACCGTCGGAACATACATATTTTCTCTGCAGAGCCATTGTGTTGCTCATTTGGAGTGCTGAACTGTCTTGAATTCAAATGTCTTGAATTCAGTTCATTGCAACATGGTAGCCCTTTCCTGCAGTCAAATGACCAAATCGCTCTCTAGTGGCCTCATGGGTGGAATATTATTAATATTAAACATCATTGTTTTTTTGTGTGCCTAAAATCTGGTGTTTCTATGTCAAACGGTTTTGTTATATTTTAGTCTTCTGTGATGTATATGAAGTGTAATATTGGGATGCAAACTCAAAATTGAATACATTTCAACTCTATATCTGACATGGTATAGGTGTCTTCTTTCTTGTAAGTCCATAACCATGTGTGTGAGGTATATACTTTTGTTTCAAAGTAGATTTGTTTAAGACTACCAAGAAACACTCTGTGTGACCCTGATTTAGCCCACTACAGTAAAAGGTTAATCCTCTAAAAGCACATACAGAATATGTGGCTTAATAGTATAACCCACTTAAGCACTCATAAATCATGAATGTGTAAGTGTAAAATGTTTAAGTCCCAAGTGAGTTTGTACTTACTATGTCCAAAGCTAATTCAGTATTCAGATCGAGTTGCATTGAGAATAGAGACATCAATATTAATATATTGTACAGATTATCCTTGATAACCTTAACCCAGCATGCTATTAAACAGTCACCAAACATTTGATCCAACTGTGATGTCAAAAGGAAGACAACAGATCAAATTGAATGGCTGTGTTAATTAATTGTGTGGGTTGAAATTGATTAGCATTCAATGATACTAAGGAAACAATATATAAACAAGCCCACCGATGGACCAGGAAATTGTAGTGTGGTTTATCATATTGTAGAACATTATAATGGAGGGTGGCAGGTAGCCTAGTGGTTTGAATCCCGAGCCGAATAGGTGAAAAAATCTGTCTGTGCCTTGAGCAAGGCACTTAACCCTAATTGCTCCTGTAAGACGCTCTGGATAAGAGTCTGCTAAGTTATATAAAGTGTAGTACAATTACAGATTCCGTTTTTGCTTTGAGATTTGTTTCTGTATTGAAGATTCTGTTTTTCTATTGTTATAATGGTGTGCATTCCTTGACCGTACCGTTCTTTGTGCCACCCAGGTGACATGGTGGACAGGGAGCTGTGTGGGGGAGCCCCTGCCCCTGAGCCCATCGCCTGTGAGGTGCCTTGCCCTAAGGACTGTGTCCTCAGCGACTGGACCTCCTGGTCTTCCTGCTCCCAAACCTGTTCCAGCAAAACCATTGAGGGCAAGCAGCTGAGGACCCGCTCCATACTGGCCTACAACGCTGGCGAAGGTGACTATGAGACTATGTACTGTAGATGGTGTACTGTTCTGTATGGTCTGTATTGTCTATCTACTGTACTGTTAATAAACTATTTAGAAGGGGTCTTTATCTTTGTATACTGTAGCTTTCAAGCCAAGCTGTCCTTCATGGTGTCTGTCCCTTTGACAGTTACTGTCTGTTACTGTCTGTCTATCACTCTGTCTGTTACTGTCTGTTGCTGTCTGTTACTGTCTGTCTATCTGTCTGTGTCTATCTGTCTGTATGTCTGTCTGTCTGTCTGTCTGTCTGTCTGTCTGTCTGTCTGTCCCTCTGTCTGTCACTATGATTTTTTGTTTTCATTTAAACATTTGGCTAAAAGTTTATCTGCATGTTGTTTACCTCCCCACAGTAACTGCAATGGTAGTGGCATGGATCACAGTGATGGAGGGTAACACTTGTGATTGAAACTAGCTGTTAGCTACATTTAACCTTAGTGACATGCTGACAAATGACAAAATAATAGGATTTCTGCCAATGTCTATAGACTTTACTGTAGTTATACCGCGACAGCCTTTGGGCACCGTAGGTTTGATTTAAAATCCTAGTAGCACTAGATGTAGTGAAATAAGTAGTTGTTGTTGGTTTTGTTGTTGTGGTTACCGTAAGTAAGTATAACTAATTCTACAAATGTATTTTGATATTCTCATATCTTGATGTGAGAATTTTAACATTCCATATCAATGTTTTCCAAAGGTCTTTCAAGGGTGCCAAAGTTTCCAGAGCTTTTTGGTACATTCCATTTGTATCTGTAAAATGAGTAGTAGTAGTAGTAGTAGTAGAAGTAGTAGTAGTAGTAGTAGAAGTAGTAGTAGTAGTAGTAGTAGTAGTAGTAGTAGTAGTAGTAGTAGTAGTAGTAGTTGGTTGATGAGTAATATATATTGTTAGCGTGGAGATTTGGGTAGATTATTTAAAGGGGCAATCCATTGTTGAAACAATAAAAAAACTGTTTCGGTAAAATGCTGAGGGATGGGGCTGGAGAAATGTAACCACTCTAAAATTAATAGACAGAGCTATGGATGCAAGGATTGACCATCCATTATATCAAAATTATAGTTTTAAACATGTTTTGAGGCTATACAGTGTTTGTTTACATTTACTTTGTTTACAAACATTGGAGTAAAACAAGCTTATATTTTGGGTTCTGATGGGGTACGACAATTGAACACATTTTTTAAGTTATATTCTTCTAGTGGGTACATATCATTCAATTATAAGTCAAAAAATGGATACAGCAACTGCAGATTGGCACTTTAAATAACTTCCCCACCAATGTGGAAAGTCACAACATCATCATGTATGCTATTTCAATATTTGTTTTGCCTTTTACTGTCGAGGAATACCTCCCAAAATATATGTATTTTTAGCAGGCAAGTGTGCCGTCTGTTGGGTGATCCCAAGCTCCAGTATGTCATAAGCCACATACTAAATGTAACCGCGCCAGCACAGAGACACAATACATTATGGATGTCTTTCCGAGCAAATTTTGTGAATAAGTCAGAAAAGTGCTGAAATTCATACCGCAAACATGAATAAACCCATATTCCATGAGCCGCATCCTTTGAGTGGCATTAAAGCGATTTGTCACATTAAACAGAACTGATGTTGCTTCACCATTCATAAATCATCCACTACAGCTCTCTGTAGAATCGACATAGACTTTACCTCTGCCCAACCCAAACCACTTTTCTAGGTCAGTCTGGGCTGTCTGGGCACCATCTGTGGCATATTTGTCTGGTTAGTTTACGCTATTGGCAGAACCAGCAAACCGACATGGTTAGTCAGCGATGTAAGCAGGTAGCAGTCAGCAGAAAGGAAGGAGGTCTGTTCATTTGCCATCAGGTTTAGATTTGTCTGAGTTGGCATTCCACGTTGACCGGCCTGTGAACAACACCACTGCTGCTCATTATGGAGCCGATTGGCTTTCATCTCAGGATGGTGCAGGTGTGAAGGACTTACAGTCCCACAATGCCCCTTCATCACTGCCCAAAGCTGTAAGTGTCTGCAATTACTCTGAAGAACTAAGGGCTCTGAATCTCACTCTATCGACCCACCTGCCTCCGCTGAGCAGAGATGAGAGAGACAGCGAGAGAGAGAGAGAGAGAGAGAGAGAGAGAGAGAGAGAGAGAGAGAGAGAGAGAGAGAGAGAGAGAGAGAGAGAGAGAGAGAGAGAGAGAGAGAGAGAGAGAGAGAGAGAGAGATAGAGATGTTGGATGTTGTATATCCAACAGAAGTGGAGAAGTGGGTTGGGAATCAGACTTGCAACTAGCAGTAGGAGGAGATGAATCATCTGAGCCTCTAAGTGGGCGGGAGGATTAAAATGCATTGTCAATCACCGGGGGAGGTCAAGCCTTTCAACACCATCATGGACTGTCACTATCAATAATTGGCTGAATCTTGCAGACTTTGTCATGCCAGAATCTCTGTCATTATTTAATGGCTTCATGTATAAGGCAGAGCCTCCCTAACTATTGACATTGGGACTACCCTGTATATGCGTGTGGTGTGGTAGAGAATCTGAACTTATTGGTTATTACATGTGCATGATGCCGAAGCTCTATGAAGTAACTCATCAGCTCGCCCTTTCTATGTGTGTGCTTCTTCCTAGGTGGTGGCATGTGCCCCAACAGCAGTTCCCTGCAGGAGGTGCGGAACTGCAACGAGCATGCATGTACGGTGTACCACTGGCAGACTGGCCTCTGGGGCCCCTGTACTGAAGACCCCTCAGCCTCAGCCCTCAACACCACCACTGGCCCCAGGTCTGCTGCTGGCCCCAACACCAACGGGCAGGGCCCCTGCTCCCAAGGCATGCAGACACGCAAGGTCATCTGTGTCCGGGTCAATGTGGGACAGGTGCCGCCCAAGAAGTAAGAACATTTAGGCCCTAGGTGTGTGTGTGTGTGTGTGTGTGTGTGTGTGTGTGTGTGTGTGTGTGTGTGTGTGTGTGTGTGTGAGAGAGAGAGAGAGAGAGAGAGAGAGAGAGAGAGAGAGAGAGAGAGAGAGAGAGAGAGAGAGAGAGAGAGAGAGAGAGAGAGAGAGAGAGAGAGAGAGAGAGAGAGAGAGAGAGAGAGAGAGAGAGAGAGAGAGAGAGAGAGAGAGAGAGAGAGAGAGAGAGAGAGGTATGACAAGAAGTGATACAGTATGAAGAGTAGCTCTCAAGCCTTATCTCTACTCCACAGGCAAACACAGATAAATAAATATATATATATGCCGTCCCAAACATGCTAATTAACCCTGTTAATTTAGGCCTGTGTAATTTCCCACTGATGATAATGACCGTAATTAAGTGGCTTTGATACTTTAAGGTAATTCAATCACCACAAGATGAGAGCTGCAGGATGTCTATAGTTTGCAATGCAGAACATACACTGCAACCTCAAAATGCATCAATAAGTTTACTTTACAATTAGTCTAAAGTTGTGTTCTTGCATGGGGCTGTTTTGCTTTGCTAGGCATATCTAGGTGGGATTTTATGTTCATTTAACTAATTAACCTGCTGTATATAAATCTTAACCCATGAGTCTACAGTTTACGGATCTTGTTGCTATCCAAGATCCTGAAGTAATTTTCACCTGGCAGGATAAAACCTCCCAGTGGTATCTGTCCAAGGTGCTGAATATCTTTCTGTCACTGGAACTCTCTTCTGGGCCATTATAGGCTTTGCTATGGAGTCCATATCCTTTTAAGGCCACTGTATTTTGCCTTTGTTATGAAATAACTTTCCTGCATGTTTTGCATTCTTTCAAGCCACTGTTGCTCTTAAAGAGGCTTTCCCCTGTCATGGTGGATTAGGTTAAGACCGCTGAAGCTGGCAAAACTCCAAAAGTGCCTTCTCTCAGTGCTTTGTCTTCAAGTCCTTTGTAGTGATGGTTCATTCTAAAATCAATATTTGTCATTCATTGTAAGACTTCAAAAGTGGTCTAATGTCAGGGTGAGTCCATGTCCAATTGGTGCCAATCTTTTCCATTTGCTTGGGAGAGATGGTGTGGACTCATCTTGACACTAAACCACTAAGCCCACTAGCTATCTAGCTTTAGTGTAGAGGTGGTTTCAGCCTGCCTGCACTCAGTGTGCTGCATTGTGACTTGACATGGTCTCTAGTTGTTATTTTTCCCACTGTGTCTTCTCTTCCCACCGTTCTACTTGGCAGGTAGGTTCGATTAGCGCTCCCTTAGGAACCTGGCAGAGCAAACAAGCACACGTCTGCCTCGCTGGTGTGTATGCAGATGTGCCCCAGCTTGCTCACAGAGGGCTCAGAGCTGTCTTCACACACCCCGAGGCAGTGAACCTCACACAGTGTCACCACACACACTGTCAAAGCCCAATAGAGAGGGGAGTCTCTCAGAGACAAATATGTCACTCCCTCAGGCATACGCTTCTATCAGTCGATATACAGAGGACTGCAGTGGGATTTGGAACTAAAACATCTTGGTTTATAGATTGTGACAATTTGCATGTGGATTGACGTCCGATGTGTTTGTATAATCGCACTGATGCTTACTTGGACTACCGGAAAAGGATGAATAATTGTGATAGTGTTTGATAGTCATAGTCAATCATGTGGATGTGTCCTAATGACAACTGTGTTTAGTCACTGCGGATGACAGTGATAGATGGTTGAACGCTGTCGAGACAGAGGCCAAAGAAACTTACACACAGCCAGAGCTGTTTTCTCCCCAAATATTAAACAAATTCTGTTTTATTTGCTGTTGTATTTTTTAAATAATGAATTTAATTAGTCCTTATCGTTTTGTGCCAGGCCTTGTGTGCTTTTGCAGACTCTTAAAACGATGTTCAACCATACAGTATGCTCCTTTTGAAGAATCTCTTGTCGAACAGATTATTCAAGCGATAATAGCAAATAGCAGAACAAAAACATTACCCTGGCAGACTCTTCTTAATGATATGCTATGGGACAGACTCAGAGTAAATGTTGTGTTTCCTGCCTCACTACAAATCATTACATTTAAAGATCATTAAGATATGATAACACTAGCAGGGAAAACAAGTTGGCTAAAACCAGATGATGCTTTAATTGGATAATCTAATGACTAGTCGAAAAGTCTGCATACTTCAATAGCCGTGAAGACTGAGTTTCCTGTGGCGTTGGTATTGTGTTCTGGCAATGAAAGTGGCCTGTTTTTTTAATGAGAATGTAATTGAAGTTTAATAATCCATATTCGGATAATACCTGTCATTACACCTAGCCTAAAATACAAGGAAAATAAAAGGGAACAGTAGGAATGTTTCTGTCTGCTGGAGCGTTAGTTCAGCGTTAGTTCAGCATTAGTTATGTGAGGTAGTTAAGTGCTCGGGTCAACAACTCAATCTGTGTCATGTTGTTGTGTCTCATATGTTTTGTCTGGAACGTTGTTAAAACTGAAAGGGAACAGTAGGGATGTTTCTGTCTAGAGGGCATTCAGCTTTAGTTATGTGAGGTGTATTGAGGTGCTAAATGCTCAGCTCAAAAGCTCAATCTGGATTATGTTGTTGTGTCTCATCTTTTACTGTTTTGTCTAGAAGATTGTTCCCTGTAGGCTTTTCTTTTGAAGTCTTTTGAAGTAGCTTGTCCTTAAACAGGTTCACATTACCTTTGCACTTGTTGTTAATGCAGTTAATCTGTGTAAACTCTTTAAACCTAAAGAGGAAATAAGAAACTGATTTGATCCAAGCCTGATCCATATTTATCATCATCAGCATCGCTCTATTCTCCATCCCTGAGCACTGCTTTGGAGTGTAGAACCGGTGTACGAACATGCCAGAAGATTTGTCTCACTAAAGAGGGATTTAGCTCTCTCTATTGGTATTAAACATAAATCTTTCCTCTCTTCGCATATCTGCCTGCTGCATTATTACATTGTGCATGTGAGGCACCCTGTTTCTCCCCTGACGACACGGTGCTAATGAGTGGAGCAACCCCAGTAGAAGATAGTGCTCCTACTCCCAATGTGTAAACCTGACCCAGATGATCAGCGCTAGCTAGGTTATCTATGCTATCTCAGCAATAGGCTAAGGAAATAGAGCCGCACTTAGAAAGCCCCAGGAGAGCCCATGTCCGAAACATCAGATTACTTGATGTCTTTTAGACTGACAATTTCCCCCTGTTTATCTTCATCCAGTGGCCATTCACTGGGGATCAGAGATACTTATAACTATAGGCTGAAGATTACATATAACCCTTTGTCCGTTAAATATGAAGACCAACTCCAACCACAATCCCAGAGATCTAACGGATTATCGTCCAGTAATAGAATCAATTTAAAACAGAGCAGAAAGATGGGAAGGATTCCCATGGAGGGTCTTATCTATAGTGAACTGAATCTAGCCTGGAGGAATTAACTGCAGATTCTCCATTTAAGAGGAATGAATATTAACAAAGGCACTGCTGAGCTGCTAAAGCCGTATACTGTAGGTCATGTTTAAATTTCCCTACATAAGACATAAGATGATCTTCTCTTTCCTTATCTGTCAGTGGTACCATAGATTGACATGGACATAAGACATAGGACTTCTTATCAGACAGTTGCTTCTTGTTGTTCTAGTTTGTGCTTCAGAAAAAACTGGATTTCTCTCAGTAAAAGCCAAGTGGTTTTACAAAGAAAAACGACATAGTAGGAAGCCAAGCAGGTTACAGTACTTTCTAAGAGGAGCATCTTCAAAGCCAAGAGTCTATCATTGTTCGTCGATAGCTCCATGGCTCTTGGACAATCGGATGAGTCATTTGAATTCCTGCAGCCAAAGTGAGAAGCCTGTGTCTGTGTGTTACCAACTATATGTTTGTGTGTTTACCATGTAGATGTCCTGAGAGTCCTCGTCCAGGTACAGTGCGGCCCTGTCGAATGCCCTGTAAGAAGGACTGCATCGTCACCCCCTTCAGCGACTGGTCCCAGTGCTCTCCCACCTGTGATGCAGGTATGAAAGAAGAATTCAAGCTACTGTGCAAAGACATGCACACAAATAAAAACCCTACAGATGTAGGGTCTTAATTTGATGACCCTGTTACAGGAGAACTTACCTGCTATGCAGTGTATTTGAGGCTTAAAAAGACTTCTAAAGTTTGTACTTTCCACTTTGAAATTTCAGACTTAATTTTCCCTATGAAAAATGTATCAACCCCTACAAAACATGTCTGTGGTCCTCTGTAGCTCAATTGGTAGAGCATGGCGCTTGTAACGCCAGGGTAGTGGGTTCGATCCCCGGGACCACCCAAACGTAAAAATGTATGCACACTTGACTGTAAGTCGCTTTGGATAAAAGCGTCTGCTAAATGGCATATTATTATTATTATTATTATTATTATTATTATTATTATTATTATTATTATTATTATTATTATTATTATTATTATTAATTATAATCCACATAATAATTCACATTTCCCATTGCTGCAGGATTATTTACCTGCTGTAGCAAACTGGCTCAAATTAATATCATACATTGTATCTTTTCATTGTAAGTCTCTTGGGAACTAAGAACTATGGACCAAAAATGCTCTCCTAAAAGGAATTGCTTACTTATCCAACCTCGTAGGAACATTTTGTATGGCAGCTTTTATCATGAAGCATCATTTGGAGATCATTGATATTTTAAACCAATGGAAAACTGGGACGAATAAGGAAACTGGCACCAATTGGGTGATGCATGCAATGTAAACGGCTCATTACAGTTTCCTTAAACTGTATTACTCTCGTTTCATTACGGATATTTCATTTGACAGATTGACATGTAGGATGACCTTAAGATTACCTAATTTAGTGTAACCCAGTAAACATACTAGCCTATGGCTACAAGTGACAGGGCGCCATGTTGTTGTTGTTGTTTTTGTTGTTTTCATGCTGTGATAAAAACGCCTCCAGACCAGGTCACCTTTGTCAGACAGCCATGTCCACAGCTGGAGGACATTGTTGAATACATTACATTGATTTATGGCATGAAATCATCATCGTTCAGATTTTGATGACCTCATTATTTGGCATGAGAGCATAAATCTTTGGCCCTCGCCACACACAGTCTCAGATTTTGATAGTAGTGCTGATGTTCTCCTACTGTATAGGATGACCTGCCTCGCACCCACACTGGTTGAAACTAAAGGTCACGGATGCACAGAGCCTGTAATACACTCATGATTTGATTAAACACTCCTGGGCCAGTCCTGGACCATAAAGCGACATCTTAATCAGTCTAGATAGCCAGCGCTCTGGCTCAACTTGATAGTTCTTTATTGTATTTATTCAACGGTGTGTCTATTGGGAATACCACTGATCACGGGGAAAGCATCCATCTTGTTGATGTTACTTCATCATTAGATTTGGACTTGACGACTATATCGATTTTACTGCAACAATAAAGCAGTCAACATTCGCCCACTCTGCCCTGAATATGTTAGTTTGACATGGAATGTCTCAACATGATATAAAGGGGAACAACGGCAAATTTCAGAAATGTGTCAAAGTACCTAAACCTCTCTGACTCAGTGTTGAGCCAGACAGGTTTAGATACTGTGACAAATTTCCGGTGTTTGAAAATCAAATTATAATATATAATTAAAGTAATGCTTCATGTACTGTGTGCTTTGTCAGCTGGTAACATTCAGAAGAAGAAGCAGTCGAGAAACCGCGTCATCCTCCAGCTGCCAGCCAACGGGGGCCAAGACTGTCCTGAGGTGCTGGAGGAGAAGAAGGACTGTGCGGCTCCCAAAGTCTGCCCTGGTTACAGGTACAGCACAGTACCAAGAGTACTGGCAGTTATACAGTGTCTTCAGAACGTATTCACACCCGTTGACTTTTTCCATATTTTGTTGCGTTACAGCCTGAACTTAAAATTGATTAAATGTAGATTTTGTGTCACTGGCCTACACACAATACCCCATAATGTCAATGTGGAATTATGTTTGTAGAATTTTTTTCTAATTAATAAAAATGAAAAGCTGAAATGTCTTGAGTCAATACGTATTCAACCCGTTTGTTAAGGCAAGCTTAAATAAGTTCAGGAGTAAAAATGTGCTTAACAAGTCACAAAATAAGTTGCATGGACCCAGCAAGACAATAACCTAAAACAGAAGGCCAAATATACACTGGAGTTGTTTACCAAGACAACATTGAATGTTCCTGAGTGGTTAAGTTACAGTTTTGACTTAAATCAGCTTGAAAATATATGGCAAGACTTGAAAATTGCTGTGTAGCAATGATCAACAACCAATTTGACAGAGCTTGAATAATGTGCAAATATTGTACAATCCAGGTGTGCAAAGCTCTTAGAGACTTACCCAGAAAGACTCACAGCTGTAATCGCTTCCAAAGGTGATTCGAACATGTATTGACTCTGGGATGTGAATACTTATGTAAATTAGATATTTCATTTTCATTTTCAATAAATTTGCAAACATTTCTAAAATTATGTTTTCACTTTGTCATTATGGGGTATTGTGTGTAGCTGGATGAGAAAAAAATATGTTTAATCTATTCTGAATTCAGGATATAACACAACAAAATGTGGAATAAGTCAAGGGGCATGAATACTTTCTGAAGGCACTGTACATGGAGATGATTACACCAATGATGATACTATTGCTACTATCGTTAGCAACTCTTACTCATGAAGTGTATTCTCATTATACGCTAATTACCTCTACTGTCTGCTGATAATATTAAGTACAAAAATGTATGCACTCACTACTGTAAGTCGCTCTGGATAAGAGTGTCCGCTAAATAACTAAAATGTCAAATGTAAAATGAATATGATTATTTGAATGATTATGATGACATTGACTTGATGATCATCATCACGTTCAACATCACTATCATTATCACAATCATCATCATCATCATAATACTTCCTCTATTGTAGGTGGAAGTCACACAAATGGAGAAGGTGTCAATTGGTGCCATGGTACATCAGGGAGGACAGCCCAGGGGCTCAAGAGACATGTGGACCAGGTCTTCAAACAAGAGGTGAAATTACATCCTTTATCCATCTCTTTTCTTTCATGAATCCCCTTTTATTACTTTCTCTTCTATCCAATTTAAACATCCACAATGAAATTGACATTATTTGTGGCCTCTGAATCTCAGCCAGGAGAAAACAGATGGATTTGGCAAGGTTAGGAGAGGCCAATTGTGCTTCCTAAACCACTTGTCAAATCCCCCTACTTAGACAAAGACGTGAACTGGGGTTGACACTCCCCACAGCACTGAGGACACCATTTGTCAATTTCTTCATGACTAGACATCCACCTTGCTTGAGACAGTTGGAGTTTCTAGGTACCAGGTACCTTAGGCTCTTTTCATGCAGCTTTAATCACAGCTCCGTTTGGGAGAGCTGCTACATTCCCCCTCTGGCTAACTACAACCTGTTAATATGTTTCAGTTGTAAGCATACACCATATGACAGCATATTGAAGCGTAAGTTTGACTTGCATTCAGGAATGGCTCAACTACTGTAGATAAAAGAAGCTGTACTACAAAGTACTGTAAATGTGTTTTTTCAGGTCACATAGAATAATTCCATTGTTGTATAGCTTCAATGGAGAACTATTATCAGTGGCAATGTTGTAAATTGCCACTTGTGAAGTTCTAATATGCATAAATGGTAGGAGGCACATTACAATTTCCTTTTCTTCATACAAATGATCTGACATCCAAACATCTTGCCAATCCTCCTGTGTGTTGGACTGACTCTCATAGCCTGTGATAGTAGACGTCAACATCCCTGGGCTCTCAAGCATCCAGGTCACTGTTTGTCATTCTCTGAGACATGCTGAGACATAGTGCCTCTTTACCCCTGGGGCGTCTCACAGCTTCTCACAGCGTCTCACTGCTGTGTACCTGGAGGGACCTGGAACACTCTTGACTGCCAGTCACACCCACTGTCAACACACATGCCCCCACAAACAACCCCACACACATCAACAGACCACAGCAATCCAAACGTATAGAGTCAACAGAGGCCCAGGGGAGTTTGAGCAGAACTCTGCTTGTAGGTTACTTTGGGGTAGCATAATGAAAAGCACATTTTGCAATATCTCCAGTAATGTCCTTTTAATCAAAATACAACATATTTGACATATTAACATTGAACCTGTATTGACCGTTATTTATATTTTACCATAACTCTTATTTCTGAGTTGTTACAGGCAGTATAAACAAAACTGTCTGCCTGAGACTGTGTTCAATTGACAGCCACCCTGTGTTACATAGTACACCTTTTCTGCAACCCTACCGAACCAATCAATGTCTCCAGTCCTGCTAAATCTCTGTGACCCAGACAAAATGGCCACCAACCCTGTAAGGGACACTGTGCCTTTGATTTCCCCCCTCAGCCGTGTCCTGTCGCCAGCTGGATGGAGCGCAGGCAGACATTGGGGAGTGTCTGAAGTTTGCCAACACCATGCCCCCCATCACTCAGCGGTGCCAGCTCCCATGCCAGGATGATTGCCAGCTCACCAACTGGTCCAAGTTCTCGTCCTGCACAGCTGACTGTGTGGGGGTCCGAACAAGGAAGAGGTTACTTGTAGGTGAGGAATGGTAACAAAACGTGAGGACTTTTGGCAGTATCACACCTTTGCACAGTGGCAGTCCAGTAAGGAAGTATAGGTTATAAGCAACACATGACTGATTCAGTTTACGCTATGACCTTGTGAGAAGGGGAAGTAGCATGTAGCCTGCTAGAGTGCAGCATAGATGCTATTAGCAACTATTAGCTCAAGTCCCTTGGTTTGGGGAGCAGCCTGAGAATTGTAAAGAGGTCTGGTCCAATTAATCATAATTAACATAATTATGCATATTAATGCCCGGTGATGGGCAGCTTTTAAATTGCACGACAGACAGGCAGACACACACACACACACAAACTTCATACCTACTAACCCCTATCCTCTCTCCACCCCAGGGAGAAGCAAGAAGAAGGACAAGTGTAAGAACACCCAAATGTACCCTCTGAGCGAGACCCAGTACTGCCCATGTGACAAGTACAACGCCCAGCCCGTGGGCAACTGGTCCGACTGCATCCTGGCCGGGGGGGACCGCGTGGAGGGCCTCCTGGGCATGAAGGTGCAGGGGGACATCAAGGAGTGTGGCCAAGGCTACCGCTACCAGGCCATGGTGTGTTACGACCAGGACAACAGACTGGTGGAGACCACACGATGCAACAGCCACGGTGGGGTGGAGTTGTTGGGGGTGTGGGGTTGTTGGGGGTGTGGGGGTGTGTGGGAGGATAGGTGGGGAAATGTGGGTTGTGTGTGTGTGTGTGTTTGTGTGCGTGTGCATGTGTGTGTGTGTGTGTGTACCCCCCAGGGGGATGTCGACTAGCCGTAATCCCCCTTGAGCCCCTCACACACACACACACACACTAATACACACACGGAGAGAGTGTGACCTAATCGCATCATGCATTGCTCCGTTAACTATGACCCCTGATCTCTGATGATGACTGCTGACCTGCCAGCACCAAATCTGCCCCAAATCACAGCTACAGTGCTTGGTTTGATGCCAAGGGCAGGGATGTGCGTCGACTGGGTTGTTAGGTTTCTCTCCAATGATGATTTCAGTGATACAGTAAGCACTGTGTGCAAATGTTGCAATATCTGTATTTGAATTGAAGATGTTTTGACACTTTCAAAGTTCTCTGGCTCTCATGAATATCACTATTTTTAAAAGTGCTGTTTATTTTTAAAACTGTACTTTTTTAACTGAATTTGACATGATTTATTTTCTCAAAGATTCTTGTCTGAACTATTCTTATCTGAATCGCTCTTATCTCCTTGTTCTTAAAACATGAAGCGCAAAGGAACACTCGATACCATCTCTAATTTGACACATGAAGACAAGTTGCTTTTAGAATAGTTGAATTTTGAAGACGTGTACTGATATAAGCAGTAGCACAGAGCGAGACATAGGAATGAACACATCAGTGTCATGCATTTCTAAACAGAGCCTAAGCTATGACTCAGAGATGCAGTTGCACATTAGTAAGCCTGGGAGTGGGTATGACTGGAGCCCGACATTGGGACGTATTAGGGAAGAAAATATGTATGTTTGTGGGACAAGGTATACTGTATATTATTATGGAAGGGCATTATAGTGTACTAGGAGAGTGTGTTTTTGTAACAGAGATTACATTGTTACGTATCGTCTCGTTACAGTATGTATCGTAATACATCCAATACCACTCTCCCTTCCCTATCTCTCTCTCTCTCTCTCTCACTCTCTCTCTCTCTCGTTCTCTTTGTTTCTCTCTCTGACTCTCTCTCCCCCTCTCTTCTCTCCCTCTCTTTCTCTCTCTCTGACTCTCTTCCCCTCTCTCTCTCTCTCTCTCTCTCTCTCTCTCTCTCTCTCTCTCTCTCTCTCTCTCTCTCTCTCTCGCTCGCCCCCTCTCTCTCTCTCTCTCTGCGTATCTATCTCACACTCTTTCTCCCTCTCTTTATCGCTCTCTCTCTTGCTTTTTCTCTCTCAGTCTCTCTCTCGCTCCCTCTCCCTCTCCCTCTCTCTCTATCTCTCTTGCCCTATCTCTATCTCTATCTCTCTCTCTCTCTCTCGCTCTCTCAATTAAATTAAACTAAATTAAATTTGCTTTATTGGCATGACGTAACAATGTACATATTGCCAAAGCTTACTTTGGATATTTACAATATTAACATAATTAAAATAATAATAATCAATATTGTCAATGGGACAACAGTAACAACAATAACCAAGGGTCAAAATAACCATTGAACAATAACAATATAGAGGACATGTGCAGGTTGGTTGGTCTGTCAGACACTGTCCCTCATCTTATGGCAGGCAGCAATGTAGTGTGTTGCCAACCCACAGCTCTCTGCGTCCTCCCCCAACAGGATGGGTAGCCTATTCTCATCAGAGAGGTCTTTGAAACCTTGAAAAACGGTTTCACATTTTGGGAAATGACACTCTCTAATTGTTTTATACTTTTGACATTTTGTCAGGAAATGCAGCTCTGTCTAGGGTTCTGCTGTGGTGCAGTGGTTTCACAGCCTTCCCTTTACAGGGAGCCAGGTTCTCCTGTGTCTACCCTTCTCAATGGCAAGGCTGTGCTCACTGAGCCTGTACTTTGTCAAGGTTTTTCTAAGATTTTGATCAGTAACCATGGTCAAATAGTTAGCCACAGTGTACTGTCGATTTAGGGCCAGATAGCGCTGCATTTTAATTTGTGCTTGTGCTTGTGTTTCCCAATAAGCAATGTAGTTTTGTTTTGACTGTGTTGTAATTTGGTTTATTCTGATTGATTGGATGTTCTGGAGCTGAGGCTTTAGTGTGTTAGTAGAACAGGTTTGTGAACTCAGCCCCAGGACCAGCTGGATGAGGGGACTCATTTATTTGCTCAGCTCTTGGCATTGCAGGGCTTGGTAATGATATGAGAGGGGGTCACTGTATTTTAGATGTTTCCAAAACTTAATTGCTATTTTTTGAGTTTTTATTATTAGTGGATATTGACCTAATTCTGCCCTGCATGCATTGTTTGTAGTTTTCCTCTGGACATGTAGGATAATCTTACAGAACTCTGCATGCAGGGTTTCAATTAGGTGTTTGTCCCATTTAGTGAAATCTTGTTTTGCAAGTGGACACCACACCTCGCTGCCATAAAGTGCAATTGGTTCAATGACACATTCAATTAGTTTTTGAATTTGTTTTTTAATGGCGTAGAATGCCCTGCGTGCTTTCTCTCTCAGTTCATTCACTGCATCATTAAGGTATTTTTAAACCTAAGTAATTGTAGTGTGTGCAGTACTCTATATATTTTGTACCAATTGAGAACTTTGGTCTAATTCCCTGAGATCTGGATCTTCTCTGGAAAATCATTATTTTAGTATTTGGGGTTTACTGCCAGGACCCAGGTCTGGCAGTATTGCTCTAGCAGGTCCAGGCTCTGCTGTAGGCCATGTGCTGTGGGTGACAGCAGGGCTCAGATTGCAACCCTGGCGAAGGCCCCGCCCCTGGTTAAAGAATTCTGTTTTTTTCTTGCCAATTTTGATGATGCACGTATTGCCAGGGTTCTGCTGATTGATTTAATTATGTCATATGTTTTATCCCCTACACCACTTTCAATAACTTTATAGAACAGTCCTGTATGCCAAATATAATCAAATGCTTTTTGGAAGTCGATAAAGCAAGCGTACATTTTGGTATTATTTTGGTGGACATGTTTATCTATCAGGGTGTGTAGGGTGTAAATATGATCGGTCGTGCAATGTTTTGAAATAAATCCAATTTGGCTTTTACTCAAGACATTGTGCTTATTAAGGAAGTTTTGAACTCTTACATTTATAATACTACAGAAAACCTTCCCCAGGTTCCTGTTCACACAAATGCCTCTAATTGTTATGGTCAAATATGTCTCCGTTCTTAAAGATTGGGGTTATGAGTCCTTGATTCCAGATGTCAGGGAAATAACCTACACTCAGGATCTAGTTAAACAGTTTTAATATAGCCAATTGACATTTTGCACTAGTGAATTTGAGCATCTCATTTAGGATGCCATCAGGTCTGCATGCTTTTTAAAATTTGAGGGCCTCTCTCTCTCTCTCTCTCTCTCTCTCTCTCTCTCTCTCTCTCTCTCTCTCTCTCTCTCTCTCTCTCTCTCTCTCTCTCTATCCTCCTCCCATCATCAGGGTTAATGTTAATAGAAGAGGAAACATTGTCCTCTCCACCACTGTGTGTATGGTGACATATTCCCCCAGGCTGTGATCGAGATCAGTGAATGTAGTTATCTCCATTCCCCCCAGATATCAATAGAGGCAGGGATTAACGCTAAAAGGCTGTGTTGCTCAGCTACAACATTCACAGTCCTTTTACTGCTCACTTTATTTTAGAAGGCACCTTCCTTTTTTTAAAGGGTGTGGATGCTTCGAGATAACTATTTAATCTATTGCTGATTTGTTGGAGTCTATGGAGTTTTCCTCATTTTTTGGGGTTAACATTTTCACATGTGAATTGTTAAAGTCTCCATGGTGGGTAAAAAATATGTTGGTTGGGAGATTGACTAGTGACCATGTGCACAGAATCCATATTAGGAACATTGCCATTCCTCCTCATTAGACCTCACCCCTTACCTTGATAATGTTCCTAATATGGATTCTGTACTTTGTTACTCTGCTGTGCCATTTTCTATGATTATATATTGTAGGATGGCTCTGAGGGCCTTGGCCTTGGCTTGACAGGAATTGGGTGGTTAAGAGGGAATGAGGTCACTGTGGGAATCTGCGCTATATGTGGAGGCTTGTAGTAGTAGTAGGGCAGACATGTTGGTAAGGACCAGTAACCTCTAGCAGTGTGGGAGGTTGTGGTGGTGAGGTGGTTTTGTTGGAGGCAGACTTATTAGTAAGGGCTAGTGAACTACTCTACATGGGCAGGAGAGCGCTAATATAGTGGGAGGATGAGGGGCTGCCATGGTATTAAGAGATGATTGGGGCACTTCCAAACTGCTGAAAATGATGCAGCAAAAAATCAAGTGAACGCAATGGGTTGTGCTAAATCTAAGCTGTGCAACCAAAAATGTTTGGATTGAAATAGTACGATTGAACTTTTGATGCTACACATCCTGTCTATGAATCCCTCAAGAAATGTAATACAGAATGCAGTTTTTCACCCACCTCGTATCCTCCCATTCCACCACACTCCTGCACACACACAGCGGACAACTATACATCAAAATGTGTTTTGGTTTGAAACTGTCTTTACACTGTAGCTGTAGTACTAATCAGACATATACAGACATTCTCCATATATTTAACTCTGGTACTAATTCCACTGAGTGGAATTGGCACTGTAGGAACAGAACTGTAGCATGGGGTTAATGTACATGTATAGGGGATAAACACATTTGTGAGGGTTCTTGAACTACATGGAATAAGGGGTGATTTTAATTAATTGGGCTGGCTTAAAGAGAAATTGAAGGCAATAAATAACTTCTCTGGCAGAAAATGGCCTATGTGGCATCGATATTAGTCAGAAACATTTGTTCTAGTGTCAAAATGTACTACGAAGTGTAAATAGGATAATTTTGCTCAATGAGTCAGTCTCGTCCATACAGAGATTTGAGAGATAATTAGGGAAAAAATGATACGTCACAGAATGAAGGGTACAGTATCAGTTTTCCTTGGGTTGGGTTTATTTCAATCCTGCCCACAGCTTGCAGCATCTAAGTAATCATCAATTCGGGAATGCGCAGCTGCCCATGGTCAATTTGGTTTGACATTCGTTATCCTTATGGGGCTAGTCAGGGACCATCAGTAGATTACACAATGTACATGGGACAATATTTTAAAATGTCAATAGCTCCACATTTCAATAACTTAAAAATCTCTAACCAACTATAAATTGTAGAAATGTATATAGAAATATTGAAAGCATTTAATGAGACAACTAAATGACATTAAAATATTGTTCCATTTACATCGTGTAATTTATTGACGGTCCTTAACTAGCCCCACAGATAGGCTATCTGAAGTCAAACCAAATTTGCCGCGGTCGCACAATGGCCTGCTGAAGCTAATTGCCGAAAGAAGTTGGCTAGCTTGCTAGCTAGTTTAGGCTACTTCCAGACACAAGACCTGGTTAGACTGTTTCAAGTTATCTAGAAGGGTGAGTGACTGTAACTGTGTACTGTTTTGGCAGAGTGAAAGTACAAACGCGTCCCACGTTCGAACACACACACACACGAGACACTCACATCAAAGCACGCCTCCAAGACCTAAATCTCGTCTTATGTCGCATTTCCTAACAAGGAGAATTGAAACCGAGGCTAAATCAGGAAGTTCATCCCCCCTTTAAGGGAGTCGGGACTAGAGAGGGAGGTCAAGGGTGATGACCCTGATTGTAGAAGTCATGCTGATCTCAGCAGGACACTGAGAGGGCAATGTGGAGTTGGACTGAGGGCCACTGCGGGTGTAATGGGGGGAGAGGTCAATGGGATATGTGGGAGGTGTGTGTGTCAGAGGAGGCTAGTGGGAGGAGCTATAGGAGGACGGGCTCATTGTAATGCTGAAATGGAATCTTTGGAATGGACTCAAACATGTGGTTTCCATATGTTTGATGTGTTTGATACCGTTCCATTAATCCATTCCAGCCATTACAATGAGTATGTCCTCCTATAGCTCCTCCCACCAGCCTCCACTGGTGTATGTGATGTCACATGACAGTAAGACGTGTCACTGTGCCACTAGGGTCACCCCTGTTGGGATCGGAGAGGCTTCTCTATCTGCCACCCCGTCTTCCTGTCACGTGGTCTGTCCCATCACTCAGGGAGCTCCTATGTTTGAACAGGATTCCAGGGTAAAATACTGCTGACAATGGTAGCAATTTAATAGCCAGGGCTTCCAATCAATCACAAATCTAGCACCTAGAGAGTCTTCAGGAAGACAGAATGTTGTCAAAAAGTGCATTTTATACACAAACACTTCATTTTGTCTCCTTCCGTGTTCACTTCATTGATTTAGATGTTTTCCAATTAAAATCTGGATTGGACTACAGGGAAATGCTGTTCCACAATAGTTCAACCCTTAAGCTTTAGTTCAGACCCAGCCCTCGAACTTATACAATACACTGTATATTCCAGTTCCTTAACAACTGTCTCGTGAAAGCATAGAGAAGAAATGTGTTGTTCCCCACTGAAATGTAGCCAGTGGTTCACATGGTTAACCTCTTCCAGTGAATTAGCCTGGGACCTCTGTGTGTTTGTCCAGACAGGATATCAGGATTGGGGATGTAGGCATCCAGATAAACAGGAGTAATAAGCAGAGTGAGATGCTTAACCAGCCAGCCCCAGTTACCATGTCATGACCCTGTCAGCCACTTGAGGAAACATAGATTACATGAAAAAGCTTACAGTGGACCCAAACCACTGCTCAAGTGTATTTTTAGACTTGATATAACAGCTTCATATGAGACCCTGGAGTGTAGCTCTATTGTTATAGCACAAAATCAACTGTCTCTGTAAATCAACAGTCTCTGTAAATCAACAGTCTCTGTAAATCAACAGTTGAGTCATTATTTGCTCATGTTGTTGATACTAGTATTCGCTTTCTGGTCATGTGATATCGTTACACCTTGGATTTTCTCCAAGTTGCACATACAATATTTTCAAGACACACAAGTTTATTATAATATTATTGTTTATGACAGAAAACAAAAATAATAGGTAACACTTTATTTTTGGTCAGTGCTTTTAACTCCTTCATGAAAATGTCCTGAACATGCCATTGAGTTTTATAACATGTCATAACCTTATTGCAATCAGACCAAAATAGATGCTATGCCATGGAAAGGAAGGGCTATACTTCTTAGGGCTCCTGAGGGCCTCTATGGGCCCCTGTCTTTTCCTGGCCCTTCTCACACCACTCTCGCTCTCCTCCATGCAGGCTACATTGAGGAGGCATGCATCATCCCCTGTCCGTCAGACTGTAAGCTCAGTGAGTGGTCCAACTGGTCCCGCTGCAGTAAGTCATGTGGTAGCGGGGTCAAAGTGCGTTCCAAGTGGCTCCGGGAGAAACCCTACAACGGAGGGCGACCCTGCCCCAAACTGGACCACATCAACCAGGTACAGCATGGTAAACACTCACAAGGCTGTCTAATGTAGAAATGAGTTAATGTTTACTTGTAAGAATTTGTCTGACAGCTGAGGGACTTCCTAATATGGATGCCATTTTTTCCTAATATGGATACTGTTTTTTCAGGCACTGTTTGTGATAAATAAACACAGTTTTTGTGTTAGAAACACATTATTACAAACACATAGGAGAGAGAGAAACAAATTAAATATTCATGAAAATATTCAGTTTGCATTACCTTCCATGACTTTCTCTCATGATTGCCAAATTGCTTTTGCTGGGTAGAACAAAGAGCCAGAGGAATGAACGCTATAAATGGATCCGTCCACACTAATGCCCCTGTGAGCTGGCTGATTCCTGATTTGAGAAATGAAATACTTTACCTTCAATATGAATAGAAACAGATTCAGAGAAGTGGATTAAAGTCATGTCATGTTGATCTGTTTGTCACTGTTTGAATTCTCTAAAGGGGTCTTCACAGAGGCAGCTTTTATTTACAATGTCACATTCATCAAATGTTTGATCTTAGCAGTTCAATATTTGCATTTGTCAATTATACCAAATCTATGTCACTTTCATTCCACAATGCACACTGGATACGGCTTACCACAATAGGCCCAGGTAAGACCCTTTTCTGTATTATGAATTCATATTGCCAACAATGTTACATATACAGTATATCACTATTTGTGCATAGTACTGTACAGAACATTCACAGATGTAGCGTGGTAAGATTAAAAAGGATGGACGTAAGCACTAACAAAACACCTCTGATAATGTCTTAATCATCTCAACACAGTAATATCATTGACGCTATTCTTGTCACCCAAACTCAATTATAACGGACGTAATAACCATATAAATTACATATTAATGTCAAACCCCTTGCCTGGTGCCTTCCCCCAGGTGTATGAGGTTGTGCCCTGTATTAGTGACTGTAGTCAGTATGTGTGGGTGGCTGAACCCTGGAGTGTGTGGAAGGTCAGCAACGTGGACCTGAAGGAAAACTGTGGAGAGGGCGTCCAGACACGCAAAGTCAGGTACTATACCATTTCACTACATCACACTAATGTAGACTAAATAAAACCATCCCAAGCAATGTTCTACTTCATCATATGAAGACTGTTGTGTCACACACAATACAAATCCAATTGTCCTCAACATATGCATGTAAAATATGTTGACAGTTGATTTTAATGGAAAATGTTTTGACTATGTAAGGTCATATGAACCCATCTCTGGGCCAATCCCGTAGGTGTATGCTGAACACTATTGACGGTCCATCTGAGTCTGTGGAGGACTACCTGTGTGACCCAGAGGACATGCCCCTGGGGACACGGGGAAGCCGGCTGCCCTGTCCCGAGGACTGTGTCCTCTCTGACTGGGGCAGCTGGAACCGCTGCAGCCTGGTAAGAATAACTGGTCTGAGACCAGTCATCTCTATTCATGTATGTATGATGTGTATGTGATGGCTGTAGTAAGAAGTATCCTGGATCTGTACAAAAGTGTTGGCCTCTTTGGAGTCGATGCAGCCTGCTAAGAACCACTGGTACATGTCTGTGGTAAGAACTGACACTGGATCTGTAGGAGAGTATTTTTAATTCACCCACTGATTCTGAGATATGAAGTCCTGTGATTGAAACTCTGATACCCATTTCTCACTTTTTGAAAGAGACTCAAACCTAACATAAGGAGTTTGTTTGTCTTAGTATAAATGGACTGTGAGTCTTTCACAGTATGATATTTCTTCCTCCACAGAAGCAGAAAAATAATAAAAAATAAATATGTGCTGTAGAACGGTAACAAATGCCTGTGAATCACATTATCCAATTCTCACCCATTAACATAGACAGGGAAAGAAACCGAGGTAACTACTCCTGAAAGAGACTTCACTGGAGGTGATTGTATTTCTGGATGTAAAAATCCCCTAGTGAAACAGATGCACCTGCTCTGATCGGATCATGAACCACTCTCACTCGCTAGCCTGACACATCCAACATGTCATTACTATAATCCTTTGTAACATGGTAAAGATAGACAGACCATGGTTGTCTCACAGCTGTAAAATATATATAAAATATAAAATATAAAATAGTACATATACTGAATACCATCAAAGTCCAGTAGTTAACCGCAGTAACAGTGGGATACTGCCTTGGTCCACTCCTCCCCCTCTGACACATTTCATTGGTTGTAAAAAAGCGATTGAACTATTTCGACGTCACCTGCTGTTTTCCTGAAAGGGCACCAGCCATTGTTAATCACACCCCATTCTCTTTAAGTGCTTGACATGCTGACTTCCCACAATTCCAATCTCGACATGGAGTCGCGCTGGTACCAGCAGGGCTTGTCCCATGTTTTATTCATGACGAACAAAACATTCCAGCAATGGAGTTATTCCAGAGGCAGCGTTTTTTCCGCTCTCACACTGTGTAAATGTTAGGATGGAATTTCTATTCGAGAAGCATCCTCAACTTTTTCCGGGAACAAATTCCTAAGAATTCCATATTCCGGGAATGCCAGTAGAGAGGATATGGAACAGTTGTCAGTCCTGGGAATGGGGAATGCCATGACATCAGAACATGGAACGTTAATCCATTTATTTAGGAAAATTAAATATGGAGCAAGAAACTGGGAAATAATCCAGAAGCCTGCAAATTCACACAGTTTAATCGACTTTTATGTTCAATAAATATGGACATCATGGCAGCAAGGCCTCTCCATTGAAAAGGGGATTAGTTCCAGCTCAGTGATCTGTCTACGTATAATTCTTATCACTTGCTGCAATATGGATTTGTAAATCATTTACGCTATAAGAAAAATGCACGGCCCTCCCCCTTTTTGCTCAACCCCTCCATGTTTATGTGAAATTGTACCTACCTTTCAGCCATGCAGTTACAACAACAGCAGGAAACGGACAGCCTACGCCATCAGGTCACCTGGAGCAGGGAGACCATGTCCAGACACCACAGAGAAGGAGCCATGTCGTTTGAACCTGAACTGCTTTCACTATTTCTACAACATCACAGGTAAAAAAAACGAATGAATCGCAGAACATTCTTCTTCCATTTAGTTTGTCTATAAGTAGGTACTTTCCCTCATCAGTGGCGATCTACTTACACTGTTATTTAAAGGCCCAATGCAGCTGTTTTTATCTTAATATGAAATCATTTCTGGGTAACAATTAAGTACCTTACTGTGACTGTTTTCAATCAAAATGGTCAAAAAGAAACAAAAATAGCTTCCTAGAAAGAGCAATTTATTGGTCTATTAACTTATTTACCGCCTGGTGACTCCATCACCAAAACAGGCAGACATTTCAGGCAGTGTTTTTAAACAGCTCTTACACTAAAAGGGCATTATCATCATCTTCACAGTATTTTCATAGTATTATTCCAACCTCATAGTGTGGAATATATATAAAACACAGGAAAATCACGTTTTTGACTGCACTGGGCCTTTAAGTGTTCTAATTTTACTCATACTGAAATAACTTTACCCAACTAATGCAGTTTTTTAAAAATCTATATACACGCTATAAGGTAGTGTATTAATATTGCACTCTTGGTGCAGCATAATCTATCTAGTGCTACTCCAACACCACTTGCTCCAATTAAACTGCACAGTCTTTTACTTTTTTGGTGGCTCCTCTGTGATTCCAGAGATTTGTAGTGTTATCTTCAATACCGTAGCTCTCTATCCCTCTCCTTCTGTTGCTCACTTCTCTATAAACCCCAACTGCTAATCTGTAGTGCTCCGCTCCCAGCGGCACCCAGGCTTTTCAGGGCCACACAGTAACTATGTAAATAAAATACCAGTAGAGATCATTACTGGAAATGCTCTATTTCATGTTGCCAGGGACCATCTTGCCTCTGCTTCTTTGAATCGCTCTCTCTCTCTCTCCGCAATCTCCCTCTTCCACTCTCCCGAGTGCCACAAAGCTTTGCAGCAGGAGTTGAGCTCCTAAAACAGCCGCTAAAAACAGCCACTCATCTTTGTCAGAGTGTTGCAGGCATTTAAGTGATCCCCGGGCCCCTCCGTGGTAGACAGGCTTCCTGGCTTTAACTAGAGCCATGTGGTTATCTGACTGGGGGCTCTGGGACTCCAACTTCTCTGGATTCAAATGATATGCTTCACTTCAGAGGCTCGTTTATTTTGGGTCTGTATTAAACAGGTTGAACTGCAAAGTCAAGGTGGTGTCTGAGAAATGAGTGATGGGAGATGCGAAAGGGGCACAACACACAACTTGATGTCTTTCTTGAACAGTGGTGTAAATACTTACATTTTGGTGTAAAGTTTTTTTGAGTATCTGTACTTTACTTTTCTATTTATATTTTTGAATACTTTTCCTTTTACTTCACTACTTTCCTTAAGACAATTATGTACTTTTTCCCTGACACCCAAAAGTACTCCTTACATTTTGAATGCTTAGCAGGACAGGAAACTGGTCAAATTCACACACTTATCAAGAGAACATCCCTGGTCATCTCTACTGCCTCTGATCTGGCAGACTCACTAAATACAAATGCTTTATTTGCAAATGGCGTCTGAGTGTTGGAGTGTGCCCCTGGCTTTCCATAAATTTAAAAAACAAGAAAATTGTGCCATTTGGTTTGCTTAATATAACATTATTTTACTTTTACTTTTGATACTTAAGTATATTTTAGCAATTACATTTTACTTTTGATACTTAAGTATATTTAAAACCAAATACTTTTAGACTTTCACTCAAGTAGTATTTTACTGGGTGATTTTTAACTTTTACTTGAGTCATTTTCTGTTAAGGTGTCTTTACTTTTACTGAAGTATGACAATTGAGTACTTTTTCCACCACTTCTCTTGAAATAGGCGTGGGCATTTCTTTTGAGCGTTTTACATGCTCCTCCGTCATGTGCCCTAGTTTAGCTGTCAAAAGCAGGCATGACTCTGTTCAGTTAATGAGTTCAAGTGTTAGAGGTGTTCTCTATGCATCTGTTGCCAAACTAATCAACTGCCATCACACTCAACTGAGTAAATATCCTATCTTTAGAAAAGGGCTTGGGGTTGGAACTTCCTAAAACAGGCTTTGACATCAAATGTACCCTTTGCCTAATGATTGAAGCTTTACACGTGTATCTCAAGTTCGGTTTGGGCCAATGATGTATATAAACACTATTTTGCATGAAAGTCTTTGAAGCCACCGGTCGAGCATATTGGTACTCCCCAGAAGAAGGAGTCCTCCATAGGAATGAATGGAACTCTACAATATTTCAATTAAATGTTTCAAGGGCAAAATTACATGTATTTAAGTATTTTAATATTGTAGTGGGGACAGCAATATTATTACTCTCTAAAAATTATACTTTAAGGAAAATGTTCTTATATATTTATTTTATTCTTATTTGTATGTTTAGCTCACATAATATAATTTCAAAGTATGCATTAAGGTGTCTGTAATAGAATAAACTTGGTAAAAACGAATGTAGACATGAATACAATTAATTTCTATAGCTTATTTCTTACAACGGTGGGGGAGTAGTAAAATGGAGATGCGGTGGCTTCAAATCAGCGCCCCCTGTTAGCTATCTAGTGTATATATAAATCATTGGTTCGGGCCCTACTGTACACTGAGTATAGAAAACATTTAGAACACCTGCTCTTTCCATGACATAGACTGACCAGGTGAATCCAGGTGAAAGCTATGACCCTTTATTGATGTCACTTGTTAAATCCACTTAAATCAGTGTAGATGAAGGGGAGGAGACATGTTAAAGAAGGATTATCAAGCCTTGAGACAATTGAGACATGGATTGTGTATGTGTGCCATTCAGAGGGGTGAATGGGCAAGACAAAAAAAATGTGTGCCTTTGAACGGGGTATGGTAGTAGGTGCCAGGCACATCGGTTTGTGTGAAGAACTGCAACGCTGCTGGGTTTTTCACGCTCAACAGTTTCCCGTGTATCAAGAATGGTCCACCACCCAAAGGACTTCCAGCCAACTTGGCACAACTGTAGGAAGCATTGGAGTCAACAAAGGCCAGCATCCTTGTGGAACGCTTTCGACACCTTGTAGAGTCCATGCCCCGACGAATTGAGGCTGTTCTGAAGGCAAAGGGGGGTGCAACTCAATATTAGGAAGGTGTTCCTAATGTTTGGTATACTCAGTGTATGTTTGTGAGTTTTTGTTGAATTTGAGTGTGATTTTCATACTGGTCTGCCTTTTACCCTCAGACTGGAGCACATGTCAGCTAAGTGCCAATGCTGTGTGTGGGAACGGCGTCAAGACGCGGATGCTGGATTGTGTACGCAGCGACGGCAAGTCTGTCGACCTCAAGTTCTGTGAGGAGGTGAGACCCTCTTAAATGCTCTATCCCCAACTCCTGATTACAATCCTAATATATTATCTCTTTGGATCAGTATCAGCCACAAGTGATTCTAGGCCATTAAAATGACAGGCATGTACTGTATCTCCATAAAACATTTAGAAGTGTTTACACATGATGATTGCTGTAGTCCCATCAGATTCAACTCAATTCATTCATAATCCATTCAGACTCTCTCAAATTGTCCGCTGCAGGCTGTAGTAGAAAGACTAACCTCACTGCTATTGAACCCATGGTCCAGTTTCGGTCCGGCTCAATCAGTGATAATAGGGTTTAAACAAGCCGGGTGCCCATCCTGTGCCAGAACAGAACCAGAGGCTCCTAGGAGTTATAGGCTGTTTACCTAGGGGTCAGACAGAAGTAAGAAGTAATGGGTCTGGGCTGGCTGTAACAGTCTGTTGCAAAACACCACTATGATAGGCGTTGTGACTGATAATGTTACTGAGTGATAATGATCCCGCTCTTTCATAGCTAAGCCTGGAGAGGAAGTGGCAGATGAACATTTCCTGTGTGGTGGAGTGTCCCGTCAACTGCCAGCTGTCTGATTGGTCGGCCTGGTCGGAATGCTCGCACACGTGTGGACTGGATGGTAAGGCAAAGACCTGATCATACTCTTATATACTCATACTGTCAATGGCTCCTAGGTAAATGTCTGAGATTAAAAAGATGGCTTGAAGGACACTTAATGGGTTAACTTCTCATGAGGTAATCAAACCAGACTCATCTTGATGGTTATTAGAATATTGGTTCCGTATGAGATACAGTGCATGAGTTACATAAGGAATGTTTGAATGTTCTACAATTGAATGTCTTGTTTGCTACAAATATCCTAGTCAAGCTATTATCACAAAATATCTCAGACAGCCATTGTTCGGGAAAAAAAAGATTACAAACAAAACGAACAGCATTAAACACAGTCATACAGTATCTTCAATCTCACCCTATTTAATTCATCCAATGTCCTTACATAATAGAATGCACATCTTCCAACATTCGCTGTGCTATCAACCCATGTTAAATCAACAGCTCTTCTACACTGTCAGATTACCAACGATCATGGGGATCTCTGCCTGCACAAAAACAACATCGGCCCATTTGAGACACATCACATCCCACTCTTACTGGGGGTTGGGAGAACCCAAGAAGGGTTAGGAAAAAAATCACGAAACTGCTCATTGAACTGAGAGCGATTGCATCATAAATCGCCCTGCAAAGTGACTGCTCTGTCCTTGTTATTTGTTGTTGTGCAGCATCAGACAATTGATTCTGTCCTATTATGTCTGTCTTCTCGGGGCCCTGTGGGGAGCCCTTTGATGTAACAGCCAGCCTGTAGCCTCTAGCACCTACAGCTAAATCACAGGCAAGAGATAAGTGTTTTAAGAGTGGCTAAAGGTGCAGTGGGGATCCTCACCTGATCTATAGAGGATGTTCTGTTGGCTAGAACAAGTTGTGAGTTGATTATTTCAGAGGGAGAATGTTGTATTTTACTGTCTGATAAGTGTAGCAGGTGTTCTTTGTTTTTTGGTTGAGGGAGAGGATAGCTGACTGTGTTGGAAAATGTGCTGTTATATGTGACCAATTGCAAAACAGAGATGGAGAAAGGGTAAAGGGTTTGAAAGAGTATGTGGCGTGGAAGCAGTGAGATGGATTTATACGAGAGGGGTGGAAGTTGAGGAATGAATGCGAGAGGAAGAGGTGTAAATTGAGGCTGAAGTACTTGAAGTACCAGTGTGTTACAGCAAATCACAACCTGTGTGTGTGTGTGTGTGTGTGTGTGTGTGTGTGTGTGTGTGTGTGTGTCGTGTGTGCGTGTGTGCGTGTGTGTGTGCGTGTGTGCGTGTGTGTGTGTGTGCGTGTGTGCGTGTGTGTGTGTGTGTGTGTGTGTGTGTGTGTGTGTGTGTGTGTGTGTGTGTGTGTGTGTGTGTGTGTGTGTGTGTGTGTGTGTGTGTGTGTGTGTGTGTGTGTGAGCTCACTTAATACCTATACTTCATCTGAGATGATACACTCTTAGTATAACTACTGTAAACATCACATTGCAAAGCCCTTAGAATCAAGAAAGCTTACAAAACACTCAAACTGCAGCACACTGGATCCATTACACATAAGAGACTTCACCACCTCATATGCTCCTGTACTGGTGTTATATAAAAGGAAGGCAGTAGTTGGCAGAACAGAAAGGAAAAGTCATTTTGCTCAAGTGGAAGAGTGGAAGTAGAGAGGTAATCGATATAGCTGGAGGACAGAACAGCATAGCATAGCACACTAACTGTTTGTAGGCCTATACTGTAATTACATTTCTTTGCCAATTTAATTGAATGCACTGAATGGTGAATTAACTGACATTAAAACAAAGGATGAACTTTAGAAGAAAGGAAAAAACTAAGACGGAAAACAATACATCATTGACTTGCGTTTGTCTAGACAGAGATCAGTGCTATGTTTGGTTTGCAGCCCAAGCCCATGTATCTCTCTATTCAAACATCAGTCATATTTTGATGTAAATTACGGTCAAAACATCCTTTCTGAATAAAATTGTCCCAATGTCTGCAGACTTTCTACATGTCTTTAGGTAGATGTGATACTATAACTACTACAGATGTAGGATCTTAATTTGAGCCAGTTTGCTACAGCAGGAAAATAATCCTGCAGCAACAGGAAATGTGAATTATTATCTGGATTATAATTCATGGACATTTTTGAAGGGGTTGATAGAAAATCAAGTCTGAAATTTCAAAGTGGAAATTACAAACTTCAGGAGCCTTTTAAACCTCAAATACACTACACTGCATTGCAGGAAAGTTATCCTGCAACAGGGTGATCGAATTAAGATCCTACATCTGTACAAGACTAATTGTCCAGTGAGTGTCTCATGCTGCATCTTTGTGTTCCAGGGAGGATGTGGCGGAGCAGGGTGGTGGTGCAGGCGTCCCAGGGAGACGGGCGTCCCTGTCCCTCTCAGTTGGAGCAGTGGAAACCTTGTCCTGTCAGACCCTGTTACAAGTGGCAGTACAGCCCCTGGTCTGAGTGCAGAGTGGAGGTAGGCTACAACACACACTGTCTTATTCACTCTTTGACCCTTTCACTCAGTTAACATACACAGAGGATATGATCTGACGTGTGTGTGTGTGTGTGTGTGTGTGTGTGTGTGTGTGTGTGTGTGTGTGTGTGTGTGTGTGTGTGTGTGTGTGTCTCCCCCAGGAGGTGGTATGTGGAGCTGGACTTCGCTACCGGAACCTGTCGTGCTTCGTGTCGGACGGCTCCAGAGAGGGAGAGGGCAGCATGGTGGAGGAGGAGCAGTGTGGGGGTCTGGAGCTGGCTGTCAACAGGGACACACTGATCATACTGAAGGAGACCTGTGTTCTGCCCTGTCCAGGTAAACAACTAGCTAACTGTATACAGCGCTCCTGTTTTTTATATTGTGCATCATGGTTCAGTGTGGGTGGTTAAATAGATCTAGAGATGAAGCCTATTCCTGTACAAAAAAAGCATAGAGAAAAAACAGCACAACACTGTGAATTCATAACATATTTTTATATGCAGATATACACATACATTACATCAACAACAATCTGCTTTGAACTGTAATAGACGTTCTTTAACCCCAAGAGCTTTATAATCCTGACTTGGTTAGCTTTAGTTGTGTTTCTTGCTCTGTTGTCTTTTCTCTAGACCTATCACTCCAAATGGAACAAAGCTGTGTGGTTCCCTATCTCCTCTTTCTCTCTCTGAAGGTGAATGCTACCTGATGGAGTGGTCTGACTGGAGCCCGTGTCTGAGTGTGTGTGCCAAAGGGGCCGGCGTGGACTTTGGCTCTGTCCAGGTGCGCTCGCGAGCCGTCATGGCCCAGGAGCCCGAGAACATCCAGCTGTGTCCTGACCAGGACTGGGAGTCCCGACCCTGCACTGGTGAGACTGGGGAAACAGGGTTGTATTCATTAGGGCACACGAGCAAAATGTTTTGCAATGGAAGACGAAAATGAATGTTTTTTTATTGGACAATTAAGGTAGTCCCTTCCAGCTTCAGTCCTTTTTCTTCCATTTGGTGCCTAGTGAATACGACCCAGGTTTTATGTTTTCACCGAAGTCAAATAACAATGCCCATGAGGAATTTATTTTACCAGGTCAAAATATGGCAAAACAAATTCCTCATGTTTATATACAGTACTAGCATTGTCCCTCAGGCATCTTATTCATGGGTTGGACTAGACTAGAGCATACAGTGTTATGTGAATCCCCAACCCCCCACTACGTCCCCCTGGGCTCTGTCTGGGGAGTCCCTCGTCTTCTCACCCACTGCCGCGGCCGCCCCACGGCAGCCATCGCTGGAATGACCTGGTTTATAAGCATCACTATGGGCCCATGAGGGAGAGGGGATGGGGTGGCCCAGCGCTCTGAGACAGAGAGGAGGGGGAGACAGGGGAGAGATAGAGTGGGAAGGAGACAGGGGAGAGAGAGGAAAAACAGGAGAGAGAGGAGTGAGAGAGAGAGAGTGAGAGTGAGAGAGAGAGAGAGAGAGAGAGAGAGAGAGAGAGAGAGAGAGAGAGAGAGAGGGGGGGAGAGAGAGAGAGAGAGAGAGAGAGGGGGGGAAGAGAGAGAGAGAAGAGAGAGAGAGAGAGAGAGAGAGAGAGAGAGAGAGAGAGAGAGAGAGAGAGAGAGAGAGAGAGAGAGAGAGAGAGAGAGAGAGAGAGAGAGAGAGAGAGAGAGAGCGAGAGAGCCCAGATCATTATACCCTGACAGATAACAGTATAAAACATATATTGTATTGATTGTAGCGATGATACCGTAGCTAGCGAGCACTGAGAGATAAATCTCTATTTTTTCAAGGTTAGATTGTTCATTTACGATGGAGTTGAACTACTTGTGCAGGTGATTAGTTACATAGGGTCATTTGGAGTACTGATGGAAATATTGATAAAACATTAACAGCGTTCATAGTAAGCCATCTAGCAAAAGCATGAGCCTTTCATCCAGAATGTAAAAAATCGAACCACACCCCTCTGTTCAATTCCGTTCAGTTTAATTCAGTAGAACTGATCTGAATTCAATTTGTCTCTGTTCTGTACCTGGCTTAATGACTCATCGATATCATTATGTCTTGTGCTCTTACAGATGGGGAGTGTTATGAGTACAAGTGGATGAGCAGCACGTGGTCAGGCTCCTCTCGCATCACCTGGTGTCAGCGCTCTGATGGACTCAACGTCACAGGTAGACACTACTAAACCTTTAATGGTGCATAAATGTACTTCTTTCCATATGCCTTATTATAGTTGACATCAAATCCTAAAGATCTGCCCAATCACATGCCATCTGATCCTTCTTTGGTGACCTTTGACCTATAGGAGGATGTCCCCCTATCAATCCTCCAGGGGATGACAACAACTCCTGTGACCCGCCGTGTCAAATGCCAATGTCCTTCTGTACTGAGGTGAGCTGTTCACAGGTAGTCATCTATGTTTAGTGAGAGTGGTTCAAATTAGGTTTGTGCTCTGACCACGTTGCACTTCAGTCCATTCTAGCATGGCCAGATAGTGACACGCTGACAACCGTGGTTGTGTCTGAAAGCATTACTAGCTGTCATCCTTGTCTCCTCAATTCCTCTCAAAGTGCATCAGAGGAGAGGATCCATGGTCCCTCCCTCTGACCTCCTCCTCTAATTAGATTTGAAAGGAATTGAGGAAACAAGGACAAAGGAACCAAGGACTTGACAGATAGTAACCTATTCAGACACAGCGGTGAACCGTATTTGTGTAACACTGCCCTCTCCAGGCTGGCGTGTGCATGTGCGAGGAGGGCTACACCGAGGTGATGTCCTCCAGTGGCCAGCTGGACCAGTGCACCCCCATCCCAGTTCTGGAGATCCCCACAGCCGGGGACAAGAAGACTGACGTGAAGACCAGCCGTGCCATCAACCCCACCCTGCCTGCCACCATACAGCCTGGACGCACCGGACGCACCTGGTACCTGCAGCCCTTTGGACCAGGTGAACCAGCTACGTCACTAGCGTAGAAGTAGGGAACACACATTCAGTAACTTGCAGGTGCAGAGTACAAAAAGTAAACCCATGAAAGTTAGATAGATGCTGCGGGGCATTATTTCTTACAAGATCCAGCTACGTCGACCACAGTAAATAGCTTTTATAGCTTTTGGTTTAAGAGAGTTACATTTCTGCACACTCTTCTGACAATAGCAAATATAACAAGAATGTAAAGTGATGGAGGACCAGTTTGGATCAGAGGAAAATGTTTCTCTGCTACTCTTGCATTATTGCTAAATAAGTGCATGAAATGAAAAGGAAGCACTTGGCTGATGTTTTGTTAGATGCTGCAACAGGATTGTAGCCAATGCAGGAGATACAATGTATTATGCTAATGTCCTGTATGCTCTTACCTAATATGAACTGCTTTAACATTTCTAAAGACCAAAATGCTTTGTTAACAACATAGTGCTTTCTGGTTAGAGCGCTGTATGTCACTGAGGCAGTAAGTGGAACTTGGGCTCTTACCATTTTCAACAGATTGAGACTGTCTAAACATGTCCTTCAATGCACAATTCAGACCAACATTTTCAAAGCCAGAAATGAATGGAAACTGGCATATGTTGCCTTGCATTGCTAATCAACGAAACATGTCCATTTTGTAAATTGCGGAACTAAGTGAAAGCGCTGAAGACTACTTTCAAAATGATGCCATCATCAACCTTGTGTTCCTTCCTTAATCCAGTTCCGTTAGATGCGTGATGAATTGTTCTTCCCAATTCTGATTGTGTTACTGACACAGTCAGCCGTGTAGCCAGCTGAACTGACAGCCCTCCCTCCTCCACAGATGGCAGGCTGAAGATGTGGGTGTATGGTGTAGCAGCCGGAGCCCTGGTGCTGCTCATATTCATAGTGTCTATGATATACCTAGCTTGGTGAGTCCGCACTGATCTTGTCCTTTTTCAGTCGTTTTTAGTCATCCATCCCTTTATCATTCATAAAAAATTCCCATAGTGATTTGTTTTGGTCCGATTACATTTTAGATTTTGAACCCCTTCATTTAGTCGTTAGTCAGTTCAACCCCCTCATCTTTTTGGTTTATTTATTGTTTTGTTGTTGTTTGTTTTGTTGTCTTCATGCCATCTGTCGCCAGCAGCAGTTACAGTGTCATCCGCCGCCATCCTCAGGCCACCGAGTCCAACGTCAATGGGACGGTGGTCTGGATGGGCCAAAATGCACATGAGTTGACTTATACGTGCCCCGATTGCCAAGAATTGGGCCAAAGCAGTGGCCAAAGCAGTAGCCAAAGCAGTGGCCAAAGCAGTGGCCAGGGAAGCAGCTAAAGCGGAAAAGTGGGTGGCCATACGAGTAGCTGCAGTGCCCATCATTGACCCCTGACCTGTGACCCCTCCACCAGTGTCACATGACATGTCCCGCTTGACTAGCTGTGTGAAGTTGCTGGTGCAGGTGAGGTCCCAGGAAATCACCTTCTAGGGGTCCCTCTTACTGTAGGTGGTAGGCTCCGGATAGAACCTGGTCGTAGGTAGGCTTCCGACTTTAGGATAAGCTTACCTTCCCCAAATCATAAACCTAAACCATTAGAGCAGTGGTCTCCAGACACACACCCAATTACTAATCAACTACTCAAGATTAAGATTAGTTGACTCAGGAGTGTTAGTGTTGGCCTGGAACAAAATCTGTGATCAGGGTTAGTGACTACTAATGTGACTACCATTGACTAATTCAACCCCTATTAAGAGTCATTCTGGCCTTTTCCTGTAGCAGGATTTCCAAAACCCGGTCCTGCCCCCCCCCCCTAGCATTACACAGCTGATTCAAATAATCAACCAATCATCAAGCTTTGATCATTTGAATCAGCTGTGTAGTGTTAGGGCAATAACCAAAACGTGCACACCAAGTTTGGGAAACGGTGCTTGTAGACTAATTTGTTTTCTTGAATGTAAAATCGCACAATGATGATGTCATACTGCCCTCTGTTGGCCATGACAGATATCTACTATCTTTTAGAGCTGGAGCAACATTCCCCTGCTTTTACCCAATCCCCTCTGCCATCTCATCCCTGTTTATTCTCTATTTACCATACATTGTCACATACATGTATTATGTTGCTTACGTTTGTTATGCACGGAACACCAATTGTTGAGGATGATCACGTTCACATTACCATCAAGAAATATGGACACATGCAGTAGAAGTAAGCATTTATGCATGCATCTTTTTGAGGCATTAATGATTGCAGGACAACAGTAGTGCTTCTCTTTTCCTAGGATGGTGATGTTTGCTAAATAGCTCTGTAATATTCTTGCATTGTCAGAGCTGATACAAAAGGTACTTTATAGCTCAGAGCCATAGAAGTCAAGTGAAGCATGGCCACAGATATTAATGCAAATTAACATACTAATACCTTTAACTTGCTTTTTATATTTTTGATATGCCCATGTCTTCCGAAATGTCAGTTTTATAGAGATATAGTTCATTTGGAACAATCACAGCGATATGTTAGAACTGACATAATAGTATGCCACTTTCTAGTGTTGGTGGTATTTTACTTGCACTGTAGTGTATAGATTGTAAGGCATGGGAGTAACATGTTGTCTACTCTTCCTCTTAGTAAAAAGCCAAAGAAACCACAGAGACAGAGGCAGATGAACAACCGATTGAAACCTCTCACCCTAGCCTATGATGGGGACGCTGACATGTAGGACTCTGGGATAGCCTAGTCCTCCAGAGACCTGCCACACCTGCCATAAAAACAAAGAGACATATCCCATCATAGGAAGGACAGGGATGTTTTCATCTGCAGATCAGAAGAAGACCAACGGCCATCTTGAATCCATTGTGGGTCCTCGTGAGTTAAATGGTGATTGGAATTGAGGAAACATTTCTCCACTTAGACATATTTGGGGTTAGTCCATTTCAAGCAGCAGTTCTCCTTTTTCCCCTTTTATTTTTTGATATTTCCTTACGCAAAAGCCTTCACAGCCTCCACTCACTACGAGGAAAAAGCCTTTTTTTGTTTCCCCTTATTTGTCAGCAAAGACTGCTTTCTGATGGAAGGGCTGCTGCGAAGAGACAAACTTTTTTGTCTTTGAACACAAACAGCACAAGCTCATTTATTTGCCATGTTTTCTGCTTGTCACTGAAACGCTGAGTAGCTGGAGGCTTAGGATGCGCTGACGGTTCGCACGTTGCCAAAAGTCACCGCAGGGAAGGGGAGAAAATCTCCATGAAAAGGCTTCGGATTTCTTTCTTAAACCTCAACTGGATTTTGACTGAAATCTCCTTCAGTCGCAAACAAAGAGATACTTTTGATTTCTGGTTGATTCCTAGGCAGAGGCCTATCTTGAAGGATGAACGTACAGACAGAGAACACAAGATGAGAAACGATCACTGGTTACTGGATCTATTGCCTGTCTCCCTTTTGCTTTGTTTCAGGTACTATTATTGCACTATATTAGTGCAGCATGAAATGCACATGATGACTTATACCTTGTATTGCCATATAACATTGCCTCTCTTAAGAAACAACCATATGCAGTTGGAAACAATAGGCATTTTCAATGGAACACTACACCATGGATACATGAAAACTGGAGATGATGTCCACATTTTATAACACAGGGGGTGTGAATCAATAGTAAATATGTATAGATTTTATTTTGTCACAATTGGTTTTGTTTTTGGTCCCATATCTTTTGTGGTCTATATAGTTTGTTTGGTATTGTCCCTCTCTATGCCTAAATGAAATCCATCAGACTACTTAATTGAGGACAATTGATTTTGTTCTTGCTTACAATGAGATATTTCCAATGGTTTAAATGTTCAAAATAGGAAACATAGCCCATATGTAGATGGAAGATAAATGGGTAACTGGATTTTCTTCTTTTTTAGATAACATGTTTCGCAAAAAACAAAACCCTTCTAAAGCTAAAACGATGTGTGTGGCTACTATTGTACTTTTATCTAACTTGTCACGCAAACGTAACTTCTGCCTTATTGTCAATGATCATCTACAGTACCATATACATTCATCAAACCAACATATTTAATAATGGGTGCTGCACAGGTTTAAACTGTATGTCGTTGATATGTGATGAATGATTGATGAATTTGATGATTGATGAATTTAGATGGAAGTTAAACAATACTATTTTCTAGGAGCTGTAGGAACTCTGCAGTTGTTTTCAGTTCTCACTTAAGAGTATTTAAATGTCTTTTTTCACAATGACCCATATCATAGGTGCCCTTACACATTATAATGATGCAGTCATTCTCCTGAGGTACAATATTACATCATATATTCTGTATATATCGAGGTCCATCTAAGCAACCTTCATTACAGTATATGAATACAGAGGAAATATGACGCCGCTGCCCTACAGTGGCAGAATTCGACTAGTCTGCCTGATAGAATGTTTACTTTTTTGTTAGTTTTCCTTGTAAATAATAACATTTGTTAATTTTTTGAAAAAAATATCAACTTATGTGTACATTTATTTTGTATTGCACAGAAATGTTTAGTTTGAATATTGCAAAGTGGGTGTATGATATTGCTGATGGTGGTTCTCTTGATGCAAGTTGTGTGTTGTAAAAAAAGATAAGACTCCGTCATTTTGTAGAGTTTGTTTATATATGTATCGGAAGAATTACTAAAAATAAATGAAGAAAATGTTAAGTTACAGTTATACTAAGTTACAGTGAAAATGTTGATGGATGCCTTTCTACTGTACTATCATTACGTTAGATGTACCACTAGATGTCTCTATAGACACAAATGAAAAGTTATGTTGCAAGGCTCTCTTGCGGTCTCTTCTTTCCCTCTATCTCGATTTTTACCCCTTCTCTCTCTTTCTCCCTCTTCCTGCCTTTCTCTATCCCTCCCTCGCTCTCTCCTCTCTCTCTCTCAATCTTCCTGCCTCTATCTCCCTCTCTCTCTCCCTCTCTCTATCCCTCCCTCTTTCTCTCTCCCTCTTTCTCTCTTCTCTCTCTCTCGCTCTATAAAACATCACATCACACTGACAATCAGACCTACAAGCACTACCATTCACGCAACACCGCCACTAATCCTGGGACAAAGAACGTATCATTCATATCTTCCAATAGACAAAACATAGACAGAGCATTTCATTTTCAACCCTCAGTCAATCTGAAGATTGATCCCTGCTATTTGCTCCAGGGTCTGTTTTGGGTTTCTCTTTTTCATTTATCTCTCTAGTTGTGGAATTTCTACCTAGTCAATTAGATTTTTTTCAAGAAAGGGTTTTGCGTACAGGTTGGCATGAAAAGTGAAGGACTACCAAGAGGAATGAAGTCCACATGTTGGTGCGTCGTTGTTCTCCTGTCACTCATTTCTATGGTAAGTTTAGTTTTTGTTGTCAATTATGTAGTCAAAATCAAATTTTCTCTCTTTTGAAATCTTGAGTTCAAAGCTACCAGCTAAATGTACAGATGTTGCCTGTGCCATAGCATTTTTCCAAATACCTTTTTACTCACAAGTGTTTGGTAAATGTATATGCTGCATACAGTGAGGGAAAAAAGTATTTGATCCCCTGCTGATTTTGTACGTTTGCCCACTGACAAAGACATGATCAGTCTATAATTTTAATGGTAGGTTTATTTAAACAGTGAGAAACAGAATAACAACAAAAACATCCAGAAAAACGCATGTCAAAAATGTTATGAATTTATTTGCATTTTAATGAGGGAAATAAGTATTTGACCCCTCTGCAAAACATGACTTAGTACTTGGTGGCAAAACCCTTGTTGGCAATCACAGAGGTCAGACGTTTCTTGTAGTTGGCCACCAGGTTTGCACACATCTCAGGAGGGATTTTGTCCCACTCCTCTTTGCAGATCTTCTCCAAGTCATTAAGGTTTCGAGGCTGACGTTTGGCAACTCGAACCTTCAACTCCCTCCACAGATTTTCTATGGGATTAAGGTCTGGAGACTGGCTAGGTCACTCCAGGACCTTAATGTGCTTCTTCTTGAGCCACTCCTTTGTTGCCTTGGCCGTGTGTTTTGGGTCATTGTCATGCTGGAATACCCATCCACGACCCATTTTCAATGCCCTAGCTGAGGGAAGGAGGTTCTCACCCAAGATTTGACGGTACATGGCCCCGTCCATCGTCCCTTTGATGCGGTGAAGTTGTCCTGTCCGCTTAGCAGAAAAACACCCCCAAAGCATAATGTTTCCACCTCCATGTTTGAAGGTGGGGATGGTGTTCTTGGGGTCATAGGCAGCATTCCTCCTCCTCCAAACACGCGAGTTGAGTTGATGCCAAAGAGCTCGATTTTGGTCTCATCTGACCACAACACTTTCACCCAGTTCTCCTCTGAATCATTCAGATGTTCAAAGGGCAAACTTCTGATGGGCCTGTATATGTGCTTTCTTGAGCAGGGGGACCTTGCGGGCGCTGCAGGATTTCAGTGCTTCACGGCGTAGTGTGTTACCAATTGTTTTCTTGGTGACTATGGTCCCAGCTGCCTTGAGATCATTGACAAGATCCTCCCGTGTAGTTCTGGGCTGATTCCTCACTGTTCTCATGATCATTGCAACTCCACGAGGTGAGATCTTGCATGGAGCCCCAGGCCGAGGGAGATTGACAGTTATTTTGTGTTTCTACCATTTGCGAATAATCACACCAACTGTTGTCACCTTCTCACCAAGCTGCTTGGCGATGGTCTTGTAGCCCATTCCAGCCTTGTGTATGTCTACAATCTTGTCCGTGACATCCTTGGAGAGCTCTTTGGTCTTGGCCATGGTGGAGAGTTTGGAATCTGATTGATTGACTGCTTCTGTGGACAGGTGTCTTTTATACAGGTAAAAAGCTGAGATTAGGAGCACTCCCTTTAAGAGTGTGCTCCTAATCTCAGCTCGTTACCTGTATAAAAGACACCTAGGAGCCAGAAATCTTTCTGATTGAGAGGGGGTCAAATACTTATTTCCCTCATTAAAATGCAAATCAATGTATAACATTTTTGACATGCGTTTTTCTGGATTTTGTTGTTGTTATTCTGTCTCTCACTGTTCAAATAAACCTACCATTAAAATTATAGACTGATCATTTCTTTGTCAGTGGGCAAACGTACAAAATCAGCAGGGGATCAAATACTTTTTTCCCTCACTGTACATATTTTGAGTATACTTTTCAGCACCTTGGAGAGCACCAGTCTTTTCTTTTACTCTTAAAGGGAAATTTCACCATATTTCAACTTCATATTCATCATCTCCAGCACCACCCCAATATCAACATATGTGAAAATGGCGCGTTTCTATGTTTTGTAGTAAAAAAGATAGAGGAAGATAAGTCTTTCCAATGACATCATCAACCAATGCCTACTAATAATTGATTAAAATCACACGATGCACACCGATGATGTCATTGGAAACACTTATCTTCCTCTATCTTTTTTACTACAAAACATAGAAACACACCATTTTCACATATGTTGATGTTGGGGTGGTGCTGAAGATGATGAATATGAAGTTGAACAATTGTGAAATTTCCCTTTAAATCTTTAACTCATCTATTGTTTTAATAGATGTACTATTGTGTTGTGTGCAGAGGGAAACATTTTGTCATTCACATTCCAATGGTTGTAGATCTAATTTTAATCAATCAACTCAGGTTAATCTCCCATTTGAGTCACTCAATTCAGTTGAAAAGTAATAGTGCTTGACATTTCACCTTTTGATAAGCTTGACATAATATCTTCATTGTTACACCATCACAGTTTCTGACAACCCAGTGCTGTTAATCTTCTGGTACACAGTAACCCTGCATGAGGTACATCTGTCAACAGACAAACAAGAGAAACAGGCCCAGTTGTCTCTTACTAATTATTTTGATTTAATCCCACAAAGTTGACTAATCTTCAATAGTTACCTTGGGTTATCAGCACTTAATTTGCATAGTGATTGAAATAAGTTAATTATGAATAATTATTTCTACGACTTAATTCCCATTATCGAATTGAATTTGCAGTCTTGAAAATTATAAACTCAATTTCACACTTGACTAGGCTCACTAATCATTTTATCCCCTGAACTAATGAAGGCTTTCCTTTTTTAAGGGACACTTTTATTCAGTGGAATATGATGCAATTAAATTAAACTAATGCTATATTACTGTAAAATGTCATTACAGTATTGTAAACATAAAGCGTTAGATGTACAGAAAGTGTTTACTCTCAATTGTACCACTTGATGTGAATGTTTTTCCAGGCTTTGCCTCCAAATTGCTTTGCCATGCTTTAATGGGGTGCTCATAATTGTTTCGTGCTCGGCGCATCCTAAGCTCTAGCCTCCAGCTCCTTCGACAGATTGACAGACCCATGGGAACCTCGCAAACTTATTTTGGACGCCTTTGAACCAACTCGTGTGTGAAATAATATGATTATGTATTTATCCTTTGGGTGAGTTGGAGAAGCTAGTGGCTAGTCGTTTTTTTTGTCACAATAATAACCTTAGTCCAACCGCTGACCATTTTGATTCTCTACAGAAGTCATGGCGATAATACCGTACTGCCCTAGTCGCTCCAAATGGTGCTATATCTTTGATAGTCTTCCATTCTATTTCACACCTATTTGAGATGTCTTGAGATGCCTCACTCTAAAGCTCATAATATTTTACCCCTCAGGTAACAGTGGGGTTAACATGGAGACCACGCTTTCTGGTGATTTCACGTTGATCTCTGTTAATCTCTGAGAATGCTATAGTTGATCCATGAAAAGATCAGAGAAATAAAATCCTACATTTTCCAAGATCAATTTGGATATCAGCACAACCATACGATCCCCGAAAGAAGTGATGGCCAGCTCTCCCAGGAGAGCTACTGATTAGTAGAATCAAGTGTGTTAGATTAGGGCTGGAACAAAACCCTGCAGGGAGTAGCGCTCCAGAAGAAGGGTAGGCCATCTCTGCCCTAAAACATATCCCTGGAGATGTGTACAGTCTTACTGCGCTTTGATCCAATTCCATTCTGCTCACTGAACTATGGAATCATGTCCCTGCGGACTCACAGATTCTGAATGGTTCTGATTGACCAGTGCTGTAAAGTGCTCTCTGAGATTAATTTAGGCACATATGGTAGCTGAGAGTTGAAAGGGAACTCAATTATGTCATGTCAGTGAAGATCCTTTATATGCTAAATAGAATGGGTGGAATGGCCATGATTCTTGGATTTACATTGATGCATCAACATGGTGCAATTTTGTTTCACTATAATACAAAATACTGAGACAAGTTATGGTAAACAAACAACTCGAAACAACCCAAACAAGATGTCAGATGGACGACATTGTTGCTTTGAATAGGAATAGAGATAGCTGGTTCCAACCATTCCAGCTCTAATGACCGTTTAACCGGAAGTGTCGACTCTAATCACAGCACCCAGAATTCACTCAATGTAGTTGCTAAAATGGTAAAAGTCTGTCGGAAGAGACTAGTCTGCCTCAGAAACACCCCTAAGAGTTCCAGCTGCAGTACCATTTCAGTGAATGAAAGCTCACACATTTTTAAAAGTATCTCCTAGGTGTTTTTTAGCTACCAAGGTTGTCTTATCAAAACAAGACATTGTTGCTATATTAGGGTTTTAACCTATAGCATATCCTCCTCTTCACAAGGGAAGCTACTGTACAGGACCAGACTTTATCTTCCTCTCTCTAGGGAAATGATGCCTTAACAGGAATATATAACATTCAGGTTCATCCACCTACTGTGTATACCACACATTATGTCTATGGGTATTTTCAATAGGACTCACTGGGGTATTTCCTATAAGGTTTCAATAATGTATGTTCTCGATGATAAAATCATCCCAGTATTTGTGTAATCATGTGCAGGAATTCTGGTTTGTTTGAGGCCACAGGTAAGATTGAAAAAAAAGTGAGATTTAGAACTGGCTGATGAGCAATGCCTTAAACCTTTCAAATTCACCCCAGTACAGCTGTTGGTGACAACCTGTTTCTCCACCTCAATTTAACACCAAATCATTTTCTGTCTTCTTTGTCTCAAACAGAGCGAGGTCATTTTGGCCTTTCCTCTGTGTCCTCAGACAAGGCTGCCTTGATGTAAATGTTGGTTTAGTCAGGAGTGCCTTGATTTGCCTAATCTCTGTAGTGTGGATTACAGGTTGGTTATAATCCGTGAATTGGGGTCTCTGTGAATGTGACACGGAGCCCTCTAATCCCGACCATGACAGTTTGCACAGGCTGTCAGGTGCTTCAGATGAAAGCTAATTGCATGTCAGTATTGAACACAGTATAAATACGCTCATGACAAGACAGCAAGGACCAAGCTAGCTCTCAAGAGAAACTGAGAAATGATGTACCCTATACAGTGTAATTGTGCATATGATTGCTTAGGAGAACCATGTCTGAATCAACCAAATGGGCTATATGTTGTGAGATCCTTAAAGGGAAAACTAAAGCTGTTACTTTCCAGGTCGCCCGCGCAAAAGAAGCTTCTAACCTCAAGTCTTTCTCCTGGTTAAATAAAGGTTAAATGAATAAAAAAAATTGTTGGCAGTCCTTCCGAGTAGGGGGAATCCATTGAGATTGAGCTTCAGTCATTTAGCAGCACAGGTAATTACAGCTCTGTGAAAACTATATTTGTTTTGGTCATTGGAGACCCCACTGCTAATGAGTCAGGAAAGAGAAAGCCTTGGGAAATAAATGGGGCTTATTTGAATTATGGGTCATACTTCCTATTCAATGAAACTGAACCACTCAACCTTTCCTATTTATTTTCATACGGAGAATGCAAATGTAGAGTAAAATAACATTCTTAGTGCAAAATAATTGTCCAAAGTGTAAAGAATACCTTAAACGTCATTATATTCTTGCAGTGTAATTTAATTTAAAAGCTTTCTTCAACAATGTGCGTTATGAGGAGGTGATTATTTAACTAGAGTTTAGTAAACTGAACAAGACATAAATAGTTGCCCCTTTATAACGCACATTGTTGAATAAAAGTTTGAAATTAAATCAGGCTGCCAGATTATAATTAGGTTTTTGCACAATTCTTTTGCACTACACATTTCTTTTTGTTCATTGTATGAAGTCAAAAACAAAGATGAGATTGAAATTAGGCTTTAGCACCACTAAGCAGATTTGATCTTTTTCAAAGTAAGTATTCTATGTCCAAATCCAACATGCAATCATACTATAACTGTTGCAATATACTGACTACACTACCGCAATGCCATCCAGTGAACTTTGTGAAAGAGAGAAGACCTTATTCTCCCAGTATTGATCTGGGGTAAAGGTACAAAATGTAAGGCTTTGCCTAGACAGATCTGCTGTCACGTTCCACAGTTGAGGATAGGCCATCACTGTCACCATTCTTCATGAAGTGCAGGGGGAATCTTAGCCCTCTCATCTGTATTATTATGAGGGCTGGAGTAAAGGAATCATCAATCAACCGTTCAGGGCACATTCAGCAGGTAATAGTCTGCTGTTGCATCACGTCTGTAGGCTACTGAATAAACGCTTCATTCATCTATATGTATGGCAGGATTGAAATGTCCTTACTCTTCATAAAGGACACTGTGTTCATATGAGGCAATTGTGTCATGCACTGCATTTGTCTCATATTCTTTCTATATCCATTAGTCACAACCTTCAGCATCACTGAATTTCAAATGGGAATTGACTTTTTTGCCATTTCAGACCTACAGTTAACGTATGATCTATTGGTATACAGTGAGGGAAAAAAGTATTTGATCCCCTGCTGATTTTGTACGTTTGCCCACTGACAAAGAAATGATCAGTCTATAATTTTAATGGTAGGTTTATTTGAACAGTGAGAGACAGAATAACAACAACAAAATCCAGAAAAACGCATGTCAAAAATGTTATAAATTGATTTGCATTTTAATGAGGGAAATAAGTATTTGACCCCCTCTCAATCAGAAAGATTTCTGGCTCCCAGGTGTCTTTTATACAGTTAACGAGCTGAGATTAGGGAGTGCTCCTAATCTCAGTTTGTTACCTGTATAAAAGACACCTGTACACATAAGCAATCAATCAATCAGATTCCAAACTCTCCACCATGGCCAAGACCAAAGAGCTCTCCAAGGATGTCAGGGACAAGATTGTAGACCTACACAAGGCTGGAATGGGCTACAAGACCATCGCCAAGCAGCTTGGTGAGAAGGTGACAACAGTTGGTGCGATTATTCGCAAATGGAAGAAACGCAAAATAACTGTCAATCTCCCTCGGCCTGGGGCTCCATGCAAGATCTCACCTCGTGGAGTTGCAATGATCATGAGAACGGTGAGGAATCAGCCCAGAACTACACGTGAGGATCTTGTCAATGATCTCAAGGCAGCTGGGACCATAGTCACCAAGAAAACAATTGGTAACACACTATGCCGTGAAGGACTGAAATCCTGCAGCGCCCGCAAGGTCCCCCTGCTTAAGAAAGCACATATACAGGCCTGTCTGAAGTTTGCCAATGAATATCTGAATGAAAGGCAACAAAGGAGTGGCTCAAGAAGAAGCACATTAAGGTCCTAGAGTGGCCTAGCCAGTCTCCAGACCTTAATCCCATAGAAAATCTGTGGAGCGAGCTGAAGGTTTGAGTTGCCAAACGTCAGGCTCGAAACCTTAATGACTTGGAGAAGATCTGCACAGAGGAGTGGGACAAAATCCCTCCTGAGATGTGTGCAAACCTGGTGGCCAACTACAAGAAACGTCTGACCTCTGTGATTGCCAACAAGGGATTTGCCACCAAGTACTAAGTCATGTTTTGCAGAGGGGTCAAATACTTATTTCCCTCATTAAAATGCAAATCAATTCATAAAATTTTTGACATGCGTTTTTCTGGATTTTTTTGTTGTTATTCTGTCTCTCACTGTTCAAATAAACCTACCATTAAAATGATAGACTAATCATGTCTTTGTCAGTGGGCAAACGTACAAAATCAGCAGGGGATCAAATACTTTTTTCCCTCACTGTATAACAAAACAATGACATATCAAGGACAGATCACTTTTTATCCTACACAGCAGGCTTATTTTTTTAGGGTTTATGCCATTCATGGCATGCCTGTTGTGTTTCATAATTGAAATAGGATTGTAATGTCTCTTTGTTTTCCACAGGTTACAAGTGCCCATTCATCTGCTTCTGGAAGCTCAGACGTTCTGAAGTCAGAGAGCCCAAAGTCAAGAGCTAAGGACCTCTGGACAACAGACTCCAGCAAGGACTTATCCATCAGTCACCTGCTCTCCCAGACCTTTTATGACAAGAACCTGTCTGGCCTGGATCTGAACTATGACAAGTTGGAACCGTACTCTAAACAGGAGCTCTGGGACTGGCTCCACAACACCTCTAGCCTCCATGACGCTCGCTCCCGATCCAAGAGGAGACCCATCGTCAAGACGGGCAAGTTCAAGAAGATGTTCGGCTGGGGCGACTTCCACTCCAACATCAAGACAGTCAAGCTCAACCTGCTGATCACCGGGAAGATCGTAGACCACGGCAACGGCACATTCAGCGTCTACTTCCGCCATAACGCCACGGGCCAGGGCAACGTGTCGGTGGGGCTGGTGCCGCCAACCAAGGCCGTGGAGTTCCAGCTGCAGCAGTCGACGGTCCTCGAGCCCAAAGACACCAAGCTGTTCAACTGCAGGGTGGAGTATGAGAAGGTGGAGAAGGGCACCAGGAAGTCGCTGTGTTCCCACGACCCCTCGCAGAGCTGCCCTCAGGAGCAGACCCAGAGCCATGTGTCCTGGCTGTGCTCCAAGCCCTTCAAAGTCATCTGTATCTACATCTCCTTCTACAGCACCGACTACAAGCTGGTGCAGAAAGTGTGTCCGGATTACAACTACCACAGCGATACTCCCTACCTCCCCACCGGGTGATTGGCTGAGCGGCTATGGGAAAGGAACAGAGACAGACAGGGCATTCGATCCTGAGAGGTGTCAGTTGATTTGAGCTAGGCTGGCACGGCCCTCAATAGAACAGGGGGGAATGCTGTATTGTCGGAACAGAACTGTTAAAAGGTATTATTAAAGCTAATGTATCCCTGCTGCTTGTGAGATCGCTACACTGAGCAGACCTTCCCTATGGCCGTTATACAAGCATTTAGGACGCAACATTTCCTGGCTTGGCATATTTTTACTAATGTATTTTGACCCTCTATAGTAGCTATATCAAAGTACTCAGCCGGAGCCCTCCCTGAAGATTTGTCATTATGTACATAATAACAGAAAGCCCACTTTATTCTATTAGAAACTGTTTTCTTCTTCTAATTGAACTCTGTGTGTTGATGGAATAGCATTTTTCATTTTCCATCGCTCTCATTGTCCATTTCTGTTTGTCACTGGTGATCACAAAACGGAAATGAAATAAGTAGATGTCAGAATGCATTAAGACTTGCCATCTATTTCATTACATGTTTGGATCTGTATGACAGCCAGAAATACAGATCCTTTCAAAATTGTTTCTTTTTCAGTCTCAGTGAATTATTGAAACATCAACATGGGGAAAATACACACTAAATTGGAGGCATCTAGGATCTAGGCTACATTTAATAAGAGCAACTCAAAAAAAAAAAATATTCCTACAGATATACACTGAGTATAACAAACATTAGGAACACCTTCCTAACATTGAGTTTGCACCCCCTTTTGCCATCAGAACAGCCTCAATTCATCAAGGCATGGACTCTACAAGGTTTCAACGCATTCCACAGGTATGCTGGCCCATGTTGACTCCAGTGCTTCCCACAGTTGTGTCAAGTTGGCTGGATGTCCTTTGGGGGGTGGACCATTCTTGATCCACACAGGAAGCTGTTGAGCATGAAAAACCCAGCAGCCTTGCAGTTCTTGACACAAACCGGTGCACCTGGCACCTACTACCATACCCCGTTCAAAGGCACCTAAATATTTTGTCTTTCCCATTCACCCTCTGAATGGCACAGATACACAATCCATGCCTCAATTGTCTCAAGGCTTAAAAATCCTTCTTTAACCTGTCTCCTCCCCTTCATCTACACTGATTTAAGTGGATTTAACCAATTACATCAATAAGGGATCATAGCGTTCACCTGGATTCACCTGGTCAGTCTATATCATGGAAAGAGCAGGTGTTCTTAATGTGTTGTATACTCAGTGTACATTGTTTTTGGTAGATAAAGAAAAAAAAGATTAGCAATGGTTTTCAGCTCTAACATGGATACCATGTTGATAGCAATCTCTTGCCATTAGTTATATCCTATCCAACACAAGTTAATGTAGAGTAAATCAGATCAATGGAGGACTTTCATTCATTATTGATCTAAATGTATTTCAATATTTAAAAAATAACCATTTATGTTTGCCCCATGACAAAATACACAGTAAAGAGTCCCCACTCTGTTCACTCTAGAAAATGTAATCAATGAAATCAAAGGAAGGTACAGCATAAAATGTGCTGCTTGCCAAAGGACATGCATTAAACTGCAGGGGCATCTCTCCACACATTATAACAACCATATAATCCCATTTCTGACACCAATAACGCAAATTCTGGATGATGATGATGTAATAACACTATACGATAATGATACTGGATATTCGATTTGGCCATTAAGCTTTCATTATGTAAATGTGATGCTTGTAGCTGATTGTGAAACATCTATGAGAACCATCCCTGTGATCGTCATTGTGTAAGAACATAATGTCTGGGTTTGATAGGCACCTTGAGGTATAGTTCTTTATGCGGTTTGCATTGTACGTCTAACTAGTCAACTATTACATGGAATGCAAGATTTGACAAGGTACTTTATAAGAAATAGGGTGTGTTTCCTGTGAAGAGAGGGGCCTATGTGAACAGGGATTTGTGATGTGCATGAACAGAGCTGACAGAAATAAGCATTAACATTTGACTCATAAATTGAGAGCAGTTATCTGCCATCATGGCTACTGCATGACAAATGTTTCAGATGACTTTTTTTGAGTGGGTCTTCCATTTTTATAGAGTCATTTTCTGTATAAAGTCAGTTAAATATGTTGCCAAACTGGACACTCTTGTCTTCATTTTGTGGAATACACTATACTGTACTTGAGTTATGGCTAATTATTATTTATTTGAAATATATATGAATCAAATTGCACTGTTTTAGATGGACCATGTCCGATAGTTGCACTTGGTTCTGAGTCTATGCTCTATCTGGCACCATTTCTATGAATGAAACTCTCTATCTGTAATATACTACTGCATGATTAACACAAGGCTTTTGATGAGTGAATTATCCCCCATCCTAGATCCAGTCCGTTGGGGCAGTTTACCTGGGCCAGAGCCATACACCAAGCCTCTGGTCTCCTCCTGCTCTCAGAGAACTTCCTGATTAATGTGGTCTGGGGGGGAAATGTCACAAATGGCAGAGAGAATCAGGGGATTTCTCCTTCAGACTCCCAATGACACCCAGTAGCTGCAGGAGTAAACAGATGACTAACCACTGGCCTTTGGCAGCCATTGGAGACTGGGAGGAGGAGGAGAGCTGTAAACGTTGCCTTGATATTTAGGTGGATTAAAAAGTTATTGGGATCTGGCTCTCCTGGTGTCAGAGGTAGTTGGCTCCGTAATTAATTGTGCCTTGGTCTTTTTTCAAGAAGCTAAGCTAAAAAAACCTGCTAAGTATCATGCTTGTTGCAGTCCTTCACTTACTGTATGTAGGGCTAGGGACACTTGGTTAGCCTAGCTCTTTATCTGATATGACATCTATATTAGTGACCAAATAGCATATCACTCATAAACAGATAATCAGATGGGGATGTCAAATTACTTATTTGAGTATTGGCATCTAATTCCAGAGTAATTCATTCATGTCATTTCATATCTTGTTATGTTATTGCAGAATTCATGTTATGTTTTGGTTTGAATCTGTAGGGTTAATTTCTGTGTGAAATACTGACATATTAAAGCTCTATCAGACAATGGCTTGTGGTTTTTGAATTACAAATGAATTGCTCCTGTCCAAACGTTATTACTATCCTGGAAATGAAAGCTCACTCATTGTGAATGTCTCATATCAGGTAAAACTAGAGAGAATTAATTAAACTTTGTCATTTTAATTGCTTTAGTGACAGCTGTCCTTAGGTGATGGAGCTATCCTAATGCACATACTGTGGCTTGTCAATTACTTTCCCAGTGAATAGATTAAAAAGCCACAGAGGATAGGATCGTTTCATTAGTCTGAATTAATGCCCCTGGGCAGAACTAGGTATGAACACTTCGCCCCTAAATATGCTGCAAAATGAACAATACTATTTAGCCCATATGAATAGAATCAATTGTGGCAACATGAAATTAAGTTTACGCTCTATTAATCCTTTCAAACTGCTCGTGCAGCAATATTTGACATGCTAAACTTTTTGTCACTCAGTTCCAGGCAAATTGTTGCCATTTGGAGAAGGACGTCATTCTATTCAACATTCAACTGTATGGAGAGAATTCATATTTGATGTAATTTGAGCGCAATTGGACCACCACATGAACATCTGTCTATTCTTCTCTCTGGAACAGTAGGCTTCCACAACCACAAATTCTCACATTATGTTCATTAAGACAGTTTCTGAAGCTATTTTTACATGTTCACGTTGTCAGCTGGTACACTTTTCAAACACTGTATGGCTATTTTCAACAGCTTTCACTGTAACTCAAAGCAGGTCGACTACTACTCTACCTATTGCTTCAATAGAATAAAGAGAATCAAGCCATGAATCAAATGTTCCATAGAGGGCTATCTAAAGGTGACTTGAGGAAGCATTTTCAATTGGACATTTTGACCATTTTCATCAAATTCACATTTTGATCATAGGGGTAATAGGTACACAGCTAGCTAGACACTATTATATTTATACATTACACTAAGTAGGGCTGAATCGTTCATATGTAGCATCAATGGTAAGTGTGAAATTGTATGATCCAAAGCAGACACCTAAGTAAGTATTGATGTTTTTTGGCTCCTGTAAATGACATGAGGCTTAAGCGGATTACATGCCTCTCACACATTCCTCTACCCATCCTCTGTGTTATCAAGCCCTCCAATCAGCAGGGACACTAGCTCTGTATTTCCCTGCTACCGTTATGTATCGCCAACGAGAGGAGAAGAGGCTGAGCCAGCTCCCTTGTCTGAATATGTTTGGCCCCATTTCAAGTACAGAAAAAAAAACATATCTAAACATGTAAATAAAGGTAATTATGATTCATGACCAGTTAATGTATACAGTGCCATGTTTACTTTTAAATACTCAGCTGCTACCCCGCCTTGGATATTCTGGCGATTAAACAATCAGGGTCGGCATGTTTTTGAGCTGGGGGTTAGTTTTCAATTGATTTATATCTCTAGAACCTCTCCTCCTACCTCTACCGCTAAAGGTGAGATGGAAAGGCAGTGTTTGTGACAGAGATGGACTAGGTGCTACGCAGAGAGAGAGATGATGCACTTAAAAATGCATCGCCATTAAATCAAGGAGTAACCTTGCATGAGTCAAACTCTGTGCCAACACAGTGACGTGAATTCTGCCCTCAGTGCCACATAGAATGCCAAACAGTGTGGGGATGGAACTAGCCAGGCACTGGCATTAACAAATAGTACCTTACTTTCCCTGACAAAGGCTTATGCAATTTGTTGTACAGTGAAATTCAGAGAAACTATAAAGACAAGAATGTCATTCAACCTATTAAAAGCAAATATTCTTGAGTGTTTGAACGTTTAGAGGGCTTGTCACATCTGTTCCAAGAGTAACTGACAACCATTAACTGTTGATACGTAGGGGATCCAAAATACAATATCCCAATCTAACCCTCAAAACCAACACTTGGTGAAACATGCGACATCCACATCACTGGTTGTCAGTGGCTGGGACTTGAAAGCCTGCTGAAAACGGGACCGTGTTGCAGTATAGTAAAGTGCATGGACAATTCCCATGAAGGGGAAGGGATTATGGATTTTGGCCTCTAAGCTGCCTGGATGCCCAGTGAGGATGTATCTGTGCTACAGACTAATCTTCAAACACAAGCAGAAGAAGTGATGAATCATGACTGGGCACTGAGGAGTTTGGCTTGGAATCTGGATCATGTTCTAGTGACAAACTGAGGAAAGGTAGAGAGAAACAGACACTACTTTGTAACAAAGATGGGCAGAGAAGTTTAGGTTTAAAAAATGGTTTAACTGGTCATTACTCTAGAGAGAAAGAAATGTTGGAAAAGCACTGGGTTTTGGCATAAAGCCTTTATCAGGCTTTATGCCAAAACTCTCTCCATCTGTAACAGTCGAGATACAAGACTGGTAAAGGGCACATAATGCTTACAACAATGGTCAGGAGAGTCTTGTGGTCAAGTGTGCTGTGTAAAATATGGACCTAGGTTTTTATACATTTCATTTGTATCGTTTTCATCTGGCATAAAGCCTAGGTCTACCATGAGAAGGATTGAGAGTGGAATTTGTGTCTCCCAACCTATGGATTAAGAAAAACGACCATCTGAAATTGTTTCCCATCAAATCCGGACCTAGCTTTACTGTACAGCGGATACAGAGATAAGAGCAGTAGATTATGGTTCTCAGTAAATGCCATGGTTCCTTATCATCAAGCTTAACTGCAGAGAGAAAAGTCAGTTGGGCAATTGTTAGAGACCTATCAAGGCAGGAATAGTCCATTTGGGGGTCAGGGGATCTGGAGTGGAAACCTCTGGTGACAAACAAATTTTTTCATTTTCCTTTTGACCCAGTGTTCTGGGAAATAATAAGGCGTTTGTTGGTTGCAGACACAAACCAATTTGCTCAATTAGTCGTTAATTGTGACATTTGCTAATGTAGGAGGGTAGAGAAAAGTATTTTAACAAAGAACAAGACTGTGACAAGGAAGACACAAGAGCTTAATGGAGATTATCCTCAAGTGGACACAAGCTGCAGTAGGAGAATGGCACTTGTCAGACAGAAAGAATAAATCTGTAAGGTAGCCTCCGGTCTGATTGAGATCTTCATAAATCGATAACCTTTCCCTGAGAGTCTATCCTGATTTAATTGTATTGCAAAAAAAATACTATTTTAAGATGCTCCATTTTCTTGTGTATTTTAAGTAGAACCAAATTGGTTTGATAAGATCTAGGACGTTGAGATAGGGTTGGTAAGAGCAGTTGGAGGAACAGATAGGGTGGAGGACATCAGTAAGTATGGAAATGATGGAGATCAAGATTAAAATGAGACACTACTACATTAGCCCAAGCCTGGCCTGGAGCCTTCCAGGGAAGTCAGAGGTCAAGCTATGAGCTTCTCAGAGAAAATAGACATTTAAATGAAGTGGAAAGGAGACATATTAGGATTTGTGTGAAGAATATGGCAGAGTAGTGCTTTGTGTAGTCTTTCATGACAGACTGTTCAGGCAAGATTTGGTTCTCTGTTCGTAGATTATACTTTGCATAGATTCACATGACACAACGTTTTTACATCTTTAATGAGAATGACCTCTTTACATAAAAGCAAAGAAGTGATTAAACACATATAATTGTTATAAATCCATGGATAATTGATTGATTGATTTTATTTGCCAGTTTTAAAAAATACATATACACACAGAACATACATATTAAACACCTGACAGGGATAACACAAAAAAAGTCAATGACTCATTTCCATTGTGGTCCCTTAATGGTGCAAAACATTACATAGATACACACAAAGATACATTACATAGATATAGATACACACAAAGATAGATTACATAGATATAGATGCACACAAAGATAGATTACATAGATATAGATGCACACAAAGATAGATTACATAGATATAGATGCACACAAAGATACATTACATAGATACAGATGCACACTAAGATAGATTACATAGATATAGATACACACAAAGATAAATTACATAGATACAGACATAAAAAAAGGTCATTTGGTTCAGTCATCAGCCTTTTGGTAGGCCTATGATGTTGAAACTCACGATGAGGATTCAACAACATTTTATTGATTGTATCAGAATCATTGAATTGATGAGGCATCATCTCCATAATAGTATACAATTTAAGGAGCTATGATTGAATGGACTTCAGTCATGATGAGACAAACACATCTATAGGTCAGTGCTTCAATGGAAAGGGAGGGACAATTCTTTCTCCTTTCCTTGATGTTTTGCTGCCATCTTATGGTCGTAACTGTTACCACAGCATATCTGCTATTCATTTCCTTGATAGTCCGTAGTCTGTTACTGTATGCTGATGTAAACCATGTTATTGCAGTACAGATGTTGCCTATTACAAATGTGTCTTTATTATGAAAACATGGTGCATTAGAAATTCAAAGACACATTCTGTTATAATTGTATGCTCTCTCTCTCTCCTCTCTCTCTCCTCTCCCTCTCTCCTCTCTCTCTCCCCTCTCTCTCTTCTCTGTCTCTCTCCTCTCTCTGCTCTCTCTTTCTCACTCTCTCAATTCAATGGGGCTTCTTTGTTGGTTATGTTTACATTGCCAGAGCAAGTGAAATAAACAATTAACAAAAGTGAGAAGAAACAAATGTAATAACATCTACAAAAAAATGATTATTAACAGTAAAACATAACAAATTGCACTCACAAAGATTTTACAAATATAAAGACATTTCAAGTGTTATATTATCAGCTATGTAGTGTTTTTAACAATGTGCAAATAGTTGTAGTAGGAATAGTGGGGGGAGATAAATAAGTATTTAAATGTTGTTTTTGCTCCGCTGGTTGCCCTTTCCTCATGGCAACGGGCCACAATTCTTTCTGCTGTGATTGCACATTGCGGTATTTCGCCATGGGAGTTGATCAATGTTTGATTTGTTTTCAAATTCTTTGTGGGTCTGTGTGATCTGTGGGAAATATGTGTCTCTAATATGGTCATACATTTGGCAGGAGGTTAGGAGGTGCAGCTCAGTTTCCACCTAATTTTGTGGACAGTGGGCACATATTCTGTCTTCTCTTGAGAGCGAGGTCTGCCTATGGTGTCCTCTCTCAATAGCAAAGCTATGCTCACTGAGTCTGTACATAGTCAAGGATTTTCTTCATTTTGGGTCAGTCACAGTGGTCAGGTATTCTGCCACTGTGTACTCTCTGTTTAGGGCCAGATAGAGTTCCAATTTGCTCTTAGTTTTGGTTGATTCTTTCCAGTGTGTCAAACAGTTGCGTTCTCATAATTTGGTTGGGTCTAATTTTGTTGCTGTCCTGGGGCTCTGTGGTCTGTTTGTGTTTGTGAACAGAGCCACAAAACCATTTGGCTGAGGGGACTCTTCTCTAGGTTCATCTCTCTATAGGTGAGGGCTTTGTGGCGGAATGTGTGGGCATCGCTTCCTTTTAGGTGGTTGTAGAATTTAACAGCTCTTTTCTGGATTTAGACAACTAGCGGGTATACTCCTAATTCTGCTCTGCATGCATTGTTTGGGGTTTTGAGTTGTACACAAAGTATATTTTTGCAGTATTCTGCATGAAGTCTCAATTGGGTGTTTGTCCCATTTTGTGAATTCTTGGTTGGTGAGTGGACCCAACCATAGAGGGCATTCTATTTAAGTGATAATGCCCGAGGAACCGGTGTTTGGAGGATACAGTGCATTCGGAAAGTATTCAGACCCCTTGACTTTTTCCACATTTGGTAGTTTACAGCCTTATTCTAAAATTGATTTTAAAAGATTGTCCCTCATCAATCTACACACAATACCCCATAATGATGAAGCAAAAACAGGTTTTTATTAGGTTTTGCTAATTTTTTTAAATAAATTAAACTGAAATATCATATTTACATAAGTATTCAGACCCTTTACTCAGTACTTTGTTGAAGAACCTTTGGCAGCGGTTACAGCCTCAAGTCTTCTTTGGTATGACGCTACAAGCTTGGCACACCTTTATTTGGGGAGTTTCTACCATTCTTCTCTGCAGATCCTTTCAAGCTCTGTCAAGTTGGATGGGGATCGTTGCTGCACAGCTATTTTCAGGTCTCTCCAGAGATGTTTGATCGGGTTCAAGTCCGGGCTCTGGCTGGGCCACTCAAGGACATTCAGAGACTTTTCCCGAAGCCACTCCTGCGTTGTCTTGGCTGTGTGCTTAGGGTTGTTGTCCTGTTGGAAGGTGAACCTTCGCCCCAGTCTGAGGTCCTGAGCGTTCTGGAGCAGGTGTTCATCAAGGATCTCTCTATACTTTGCTCCGTTCATCTTTCCCTTGATCCTGACTAGTCTCCTAGTCCCTGCCGCTGAAAAACATCCCCACAGCATGATGCTGGCACCACCATGCTTCACCGTAGGGATGGTGCCAGGTTTCCTCTAGACGTGACGCTTGGCATTCAGGCCAAAGAGTTCAATCTTGGTTTCATCAGACCTGAGAATCTTGTTTTTCATGGTCTGAGAGTCTTTAGGTGCCTTTTGGCAAACTCCAAGCAGTCTGTCATATGCCTTTTACTGAGGAGTGGCTTCCGTCTGGCCACTCTATCATAAAGGCCTGATTGGTGGAGTGCTGCAGAGATGGTTGTCCTTCTGGAAGGTTCTCCCATCTCCACAGAGGAACTCTGGAGGTTTGTCAGAGTGACCATCGGGTTCTTGGTCACCTCCCTAACTAAGGCCTTTCTCCCCGGATTACTCAATTTAGCCGGGCGGCCAGCTCTAGGAAGAGTCTTGGTGGTTCCAAACTTCTTCCATTTAAGAATGATGGAGGCCACTGTGTTCTTGGGGACCTTCAATGCTGCAGAACATTTTTGGTACCCTTCCCCAGATCTGTTCCTCGACACAATCCTGTCTTGGAGCTCTACGGACAATTCCTTCGACCTCATGGCTTGGTTTTTGCTCTGACATGCACTGTCAACTGTGGGACCTTATATAGACAGGTGTTTGCCTTTCCAAATCATGTCCAATCAATTGAATTTACCACAGGTGGACTCCAATCAAGTTGTAGAAACATCTCAAGGATGATCAATGGAAACAGCATGCACCTGAGCTCAATTTCGAGTCTCAACGCAAAGGGTCTGAATACTTATGTAAATAAGTTGTTTAAAAAAAAACTGTTTTCACTTTGTCATTATGGAGTATTATGTGTTGATTGCTGAGGATTCTTCTTTTAAATCCATTTTAGAATAAAGCTGTAACGTAACAAAATGTGGAAAAAGTCAAGGGGTCTGAATACTTTCCGAAGGAACAAGTTTTGTTAGGCCTGAGACGAAGTCGAGATTGAAGTATTTTTAGCCAGATCCTAATTGGGATGTTGAGTTTTATGTTAATTTTACATTTACGTCATTTAGCAGACGCGCTTATCCAGAGCGACTTACAGTTAGTGAGTGCATACATTTTTCATACTGGCTCCCCGTGGGAAACGAACCCACAACCCTGGCGTTGCAAGCACCATGCTCTACCAACTGAGCTACAGTTACCTGTGGTGGTGATGCTTAGGCCGAGGTACAGTAGGTATAATTCTTTGTGTGCTCTTGGGTGTAAAGATAGAATTTGTATTTGTTGTCCTGGCAACTGGACATTTTTTGGAACACCATTATTTTCGTCTTACTGAGATTCACTGTCAGGGGCCTGGTCTCACAGAATCTGTGCAGCAGACCTAGGTGCTGCTGTAGGCCCTCCTTGGTTGGGGACAGAAGCACCAGATCATCTGCAAAAACTCCAGTAGGGTGAGGCCGGGTGCTGCAGACTGTTCTAGTGCCCTTGCTAATTTGTTGATATACTGTATACAGTATGTTGAAGAGGGTGGAGCTCAAGTTGCAACCCTGTTTCATCCACGGCCCTGAGGAAAGAAATCTGTGTGTTTATTGCCAATTTCAACTGCACACTTGTTGTTTGTGTACATTGATTTTATAATATGATATGTTTTTCCCCCAACACCGCTTTCCATCAATTTGTATAGCAGACCATCATGCCAAATGTAGTCAAAGGTTTTGTTGAAATTAACAAAGCATGAGAAGACTTTGCTTTTGTTTTGTTTGCTTGTCAATAAGTGTGTGTGTGGTCTGTCATACGGTATTTTGGTAAGAAGCCAATTTGACATTTGCTCAGGACTTTGTTTTCAATGTTGGAGTTTGCTGTTGATGATACTGCAGATTATTTTTCATGAAGCAGATTCCACAGTAATTATTGGGTTCAAATTTGTCTCCACTTTTGTGGATTGAGGTGACCAGATGTTGGTTCCAAATATTTGGCTAGAGCTGAGGATAATTTTAAAGAGTTTAAGAATAGCCCATTTGAATGTATGGTCTGTATATTTTTATTATTTCCTTTAGTATACAATCAACACCACATGCCTTTTTGGGATGGAGGGTTTGTATTTTGTCCTGTAGCTCATCCAATGTGATTGGAGAATCCCATGGGTTCTGGTGGTCTTTAATAGCTGATTCTAAGTTTTGTAAATTATCATGTTTTTGTTCTTGGTTCTTTGTTATATGCCGAAAAGGTCGTAGAAGTGGTTTATCCATACATCACCATTTTGGATAGATAGCTCTTCGTGTTGTTTGTTTAGTGTGTTCCAATTTTCCCAGAAGTGATTTTATTTTATGCATTCTTCAGTCACATTGAGCTGTTTTCTGACATGCTTTTTTCTTAGTGTATTTCTGTACTGTTTCAGTGTTTCCCCATAGTGAAGGCGTAAGCTAAGTCTTTCTGGGTCTCTGTGTTTTTGGTTGGTTAGGTTTCTCAATTTCTTTCTAAGGTTTTTGCATTCTTCATCTCTCTCTCTCTCTCTTGCTCTCTCTCTTTCAAAGGGCTGTCCCTTGACTATATATGTATTTATTTGTTAATCAATTCATCATAAGGCCATGATGTTATATCCTCCTGAGACCCAGCAATTCATTTTTGTCCTCTCTAATGGACATTAGTTGTTGGTGCATAGCTCTAAGGCCATACATGCCACTGTGTTAGTTTCTGTTGTACCCTTGAGAGGACATTCTGGGCTTTTCAATGATATCACATGTGTGGGGGTTTCACCTTGACACTTCTTTATTTCTGGTTCATCAAAATGGCTACCATCACAATTACCATCACAATTAGCAAATGTTATGGTAAGTGTGTGTAATTGTGTAATTATAATTTTTATGACTTTCATATTCAAATTGTTTCTGTAGCCTCGTTTATACCTGGTGTGTAATGTGTCCTTTGAACTGATTGTGCCCACATTTTCAGAAATATGCCTACACATGATATTAAAATGTCTCACTGCGATCAGATTTCCTGGTCCCTCCCTGTATGCAAATGATTTGGCAGCTATTCTTTCACAAAAAAATATATATTTATTTATTTTAAGACAGATATTGATGTCATTAGTCAATTGTGCCACCTGGCAATGATTTTAGGAGGCGGGATCATGATGATTTAAATGGTTTCACTGTCGATATCCAGACATAATGGACGAGTTCTCCTGCCCAGGCGTTGCTGACTGCTGCCAGATTTTACAACGCCAGAATATGTATTTTAGGTATCAGCAAACCACATCATATGTTATAGCAATCCGTCTGTCGATGACGTTGCACACAACCATTGGTTGATGCCCATGCAACGTCTGAGCAGGGGATCGCGACCAATGCGAGCCTGACTACCTCCGGAGGCGGTCAGGAAGATCAGAATCAGATCACAATGCATCTTTTCATAATCTACACCTGTCTGAAAATGTGGGCACAATCAGAATGTGGACAAGAAAAAGGATGCAAGTTAGAACCAGGTATAAACGGGGCTTAACAGGTATCAGGAATAGTTTGGTGAGTTTTCAGAGCAGTGTAATCATTTTTTTTCCTTCACATTAAATAAGAGCTAAATAACAGCTTGTTAGTAACTGTCCTCTGTAGTGGGCGTCAAGATGCGCTAACTATTTTTACCTACTGACCCCCTTTACTGTCATTTTTCATATTTACCATCAACCGAGTTCTTAAGGCCACTACACTGCACATACAACATTATATAATTACATGCAGGGAGGTTATTCATGCAAACCTATCCCCTGCCGCTTTATTTGCCAATCCCAAATATTTGATCAACAAACGCGACTGCACCTTTTTTTAAGGGAGCGACTTGGGAGTGAGTTTGGTGCGTTGTTATATGACGTCATCGATCATTCTGCGCAAGGATTGTACTCAACAGAATGAGCAGCTGGTTACACTGTATAACCTACAGTCAATAATAATAGAAGAAATGTATGGACGTTGGCTATAGCTGAATGGTAGGCTATCAACACAGCAAGGTATGTGATTTTGATTTTCAATGTAAATGAATTGCTTTTGGTCAATAGGTGTTTATTGGCGGCTATAAGAATATGGAGAGGGGACGGTCTGGTTCACATACGCTGATGATGGGAAGCCTTCTGTGTTTATTCTGGTACGGCGGCCGAATAAAGCCGGACATTGCAGGAATCATCTTATTATGAATCTTCTGTTATGGCATTATCTTTTGCTATCTGATGATAATGTATTGAACAAGGTGCGTGCTTGCCTTCTCAGCGAGCGGCCTAAAACCAGGCACCTTATTTTCAGAGGCTGCTGAATCGTGACAACGTATTGCCCTTTCGGGTCTGGACTGTTAGCCTACAGACTAGCATGGTAGGTTGAGCCTTGTTTCATTTTGTAAAAGGTTATTGAATATCTAATAAATAAATAAAATTTAAAAAAAAAATATATATATATATATATAACCTACCTATTTCTCAATGAATAATTCAATGTTTGTTGTTGTTTGAACTGTCTAGCGAGCAAGATAATGAGTCCTGTAACATGATACATTTTATATAAATATATTTACAGAAAAAAGTATATAAAAAAAATAATCATTCATGCATGAAAATAACAGAAGGATTGGGTTCATAAATTGACCATTCTCCCAATCATTTTCCCATGACTGTCTAGGATAACAGATTGTGCAGCAGGTGCACTGTTCAAAATGGTGTTGGATGTCAAGTTTGTTTTCACAGTAGCTACTTTTGGTTAATATTTGACCTCAACCAATGGGCAGGTAGAAACTCATACAGATTGAGTCCACTGTCAACACCATTGGTCCAGACCTACCTGGTGAAGGGAGTTGAAATTGGCCTTCAAAGCCTTGACATAACATGTCTCCTATGTTACAGGTAACCTGACAAAATGGAGAGGGGAAATTAGTGAGTACACAAACATTCACCATATTCATTGAATTAGCATCACAAATGTATTTATGTTTTTTACCATATGGTTGATAAATTAACAAGACTTTGACCGTTTCGGATGTCATTGCAGTGGTGGCTACTCCCGGGAGTATTTTGACCGCTTTATTGAAAGTCAAGACTCGTCTGTGGTGAACAAGTTCCAGCAAAAGTACTGGAAAACCAAACAGAAGATCATCAAGGTCACAGGAAAGAAAGAGGACGAACATGTCGTGGCGTCAGACGCAGACCTGGATGGCAAACTGGAGGTTAGCTTCACAGATCAAATGCTTCAAATCTGTTTTGTTACTGTTTCATGGATAAATTGTCATATAGATACACAGACAACTGTTGGGCCAATTACCAAAGACCTGAGCTGACAATATCAAGTATCAACCTCCGTTAATCTCAAATAACATAGGCAGATGACTGTTAAAGATTTGCATAAAATGCATATATATATTTGTTGACTGGCATGACTGTGCACAAGTAATTTTTCCATGGCATTGTAGGTGTTTCACTCTGTCCAGAGAACGTGCATGGAGCTATTGAAGGTGATCGAGCAGTACCAGAGAAGAATCTGCTGTGAGTCTGTTTTTCACCCTCACATTTGGTACCCACTTCCATGCTAAACGCTAGCATTTACATGTCGGACCCAGTTACAACAGGATACTCAAGGTTCTTCTGGACCCGGATTCTGAAGCCTTGTTCAATCCTCTGAGTTCTACTATGTGGTTCTATCCCTCCTCTTCAGTTCTATCCCAGGAGGAGAATGAGTTGGGGCGGTTCCTGCGCTCACAGGGCTCCCAGGACAGGACCAGGGCTGGGAAGATCATGCAGGCTACCGGGAAGGCCCTCTGCTTCTCCTCACAGCAGAGGTTTGTACCTGGACCACACTACCAGAGGACAGACAGACACACTGGATATTGCAATGCAGATAGAGAGACAGACAGGATAGGGGGCTCACATTACAAGGTAGAGAGACCGACATGCAGGATAGTAGTCTCTCTCCCTCTACCAGAGGAGACGAGACAGGCTACCAGTGTAGAGAGATAGATATGCAGGATAGCAGTCATGGGCGGCAAATTGCCAAAATGATATAGTCTAATTAGCCTACTGTCTATACAGAAATAAATAAAATCATTCAAAATAGGCTACTACACCAGAAAGCATGATTTGGCCACAGAGGATCATTAACTTCTTTAAAATGGGCGGCAGGTAGCCTAGCTGTTAAGAGCATTGGGCCAGTAACTGAAAGGTTGCTGGTTTGAATCCCAGAGCCGACTACTGTTGGTGACTATATTTTAGTTATCAAAATTCTCAACTTAATTGAGCGAACAATCTTATCAGCACCAGCCGAGGTCGTCGGCTATATCCCTGGTGAGTGCACATATTCACTGATCAGTGCCACTTGAAAGTTAGGTTTTGGACAATAATTTCCTCTTCCGGGTTAGATGGACATCATATTGAATGTATTTGTGTCTCCCCTTCTCGTAGTCCTATTATAATATATTAGGCCTAGGAGAAGGGGAGACCCGAATACAATATGGATCAGACAACATCATTTTTATTGATCATTTTTATTGTCAGTGTCAGCAGAGTAGGTTACCCTGTAATTTTTGATTCTGCTAATGTCTCCAGTCATATAAAGTGTTGTAGAATTGCATGAAATGTGTTTATAAAAGGCCAGATTTTTCCCATGCAAAGAAAGGAGAAGAAACGTATCTGATATAGCCAGTGCCTACTCTACTTTACTACTCGCTCAGCCATGAACTGAACAGTCTTTTTTGCGAACAGTGATTGAGTTATATTATTAACCTAAATTATGACTATCCAATCTACTCATCACATTATGAATAGTAGGCTATCTTACATAAGTCTGCAAATGCGATGATGCATGGAATGCTATATTATAAAGGTACATTTTTATGGAGAAAATTAGCTTCCCCGAACTTGAAACTTATGCACTGCCTATGATAGTCTCCATCTACCAGAAGAGACGAGTCAGACAGACAGACCAGTGTAGAGAGACATGAGACCGGAGATTGCATCAATTGGCTCCTAGGGGACAGGCTAGGAGTCTGCTGTGTAGCGAGACAAAAAGAGAAAGAAAACAGCATACAGTGACAGCTTTGTATTCCGACAGACATAGGCCTGTACTGTACTGTATCAACACAGTACCCAGAGTGTTTGAATAGAAACTGATGACTCATTATTGAGAGAGTGCTATGGTAATCCATGTCGTTTAGGTAATGGTTCAAAGGTTCATTTTTACTTAGTGTTTGCTGCTCCATCTTTAAGCTTTAGTGACCATAACGCAGTCAAAAAGATTCAGTGTATATTTTCGTCCAGCTCCTGCTCTTCACCTCACTCCCTCATCCACATTGTGTCAGCTGCACTTCATTTGGATGAGTGGAATTGTTCTCTGTTGATGAGTCTTTTTTCCCCCTCAGGCTGTCTCTGCGTAGTCCTTTGTGTCGCCTCTACCAGGAGGTGGAGACTTTCCGCTACCGGGCCATCTCTGACACCTGGCTGACGGTGAACCGCATGGAACAGTCCAGGACGGAATACCGTGGAGCACTGCTCTGGATGAAGGACGTATCCCAGGAGCTCGATCCAGACACACACAAACAGATGGAGAAATTCCGCAAGGTTAGTGTACTCTCTTTAGATATAGGTCTCAATCATATCAGGATGAAGGACTGTTTAAACAGTATGGATGAAGTCTGTGGGCCAGATTGATTAAGCATTTGTACCTGTTTCTTTACAGAGAGAATTCAATCTGAGTTTCATAGAATCATACTGAAAATGGAAATTGTTACATTTACCACTAGATGGTGCAATCTACTGTAAAATTGTTGTGTGTGATCGTGTACTTTAGTGTGGAGCTGATTTATGGGAACTAGGGGAAAGGCATGTTTTCTTCTGTTTTGTGTTGGTTGCACTCAGTGGTTATCTTGAGTGAGAAAGACTTCAGTTGCACTTGCAACATCTGTGTATTCTCATGTGTGATCTTTATTCCATGCAACGTTATGTGCCTATGTTATGATCTTGACTTCGGTTGAACAATATTTAATATCTCTCCTCTCCATCTCAGGTTCAAGTGCAGGTGCGAACCACTAAAACAAGCTTTGACAAACTGAAGAATGATGTATGCCAGAAAGTCGATTTATTAGGAGCCAGCCGCTGCAATCTGCTCTCTCATGTTTTAACCACATACCAGGTACACCAGAATATCAAGGAGTGGTGTATGTACAGAAAGGAAAATAATAATTATTGCTTAATAGTAATTGTTGGCTACAGGCACAGCCTTGTGCTAATATGTATTTGTGTGTTTCAGACCACCCTGTTGCACTTCTGGGAGAAGACGTCTCACACTATGGCTGCCATTCATGAGAGCTTTAAGGGCTTCCAGCATTATGAGTTCTCTACACTCAAGGTGAGGGAGGCCTCTATCATATCACTCTGTAAGCTGTATCATCTGTCAGGATTTTGGAAACGGTGAATAGTCCGTTTCATATCTGTGATATACTCGAAAGATGTCCGTACAGTGTTGTACGTTACATGAAGAAGGAACAGTATGTTTCACCATAAGGCCTCACTTAGACGACAGCACAAGTTGTCTTTGTCAGTGTCATGTCTTGTGACGTCATCAGTATGTCGTTCTTCTACTTCCAGAGCCTCCAAGACCCCATGGATAAACTGTCATCTCAGGGATCAAAGAAAAAGGGGGAGAAGAAAGCCAAAGCAAAGACAGATCTTGAGGAGACTGCAGATGGCCAGTAAGTGGAAATCCATACAACATGACAGAATTCATTTAAAGTCTTACATTAGGCTACACAGGATCATATACTGTACACTATATGTAACATGTTTATTTTTTGTCCATAGACTTGTCTCAATAGATCCCAATGACGAGTCCAATGAAGAAGGTAAAGGACAATGGTGTATTATGAATATTTCAACTAAATAGCAAGCCGTTGTAATGCACAATTGTTCAATACTGATGGATTTAAGGCTAGATTAAATCAGATTCCGACACCCGCATAGCTGTTGTGTTGACAGTGTCTGAGGTAGAACTGTGATAGAGCTGTCAAATCCACAAGCGGCTACCGGCATTATACCTATCACGGACATTGCCATTGGCTGCATGGAGTCCGGGTTAACGCATAATTTGATTGAATCTAGGCCTTAAACCAAGTTACCATGCACTTTTCACTCTCATCCTGTGCAGCTCAAACCAAGACATCTTCTGGACAATTCTTTGAAGACATCGACCTTAATAGACAAATGACAGGTAATGTACAGAAGCACCTCCTCAACGTATGTGTCCCAATGTCCTAAATGAATACCCGAGAAAAATAAATGAACAGATCATGTGAAATTATTTATTATTTCACCCCAATAAACATACTTAGCAGCCATATAATCAACTACCAATTATCAGGCCCCACTGCCCACCTCTCAATAACACAGTATTTGATTGGTTCTTCCAGGGCCTGAGGATCTTCTCTCAGCCTTTTCTCGTCAAGAGCAGGAGGAGGGTGGAGAGAGGGACAGCATGGCCTTGTTGAATGAGATTCTGGGCAGCACGTCTCTGGATGAGGGCGAGTTTTCACAGGAGTGGCAGGAGGTGTTTGGTAAGGGGGACCAGGGGAGCGGAGCAGCTAGTAGAGGGGGCCTAGTGGAACCCCAGCAGGAGGAAGACTCCTCCATCTTCCTCCCATCTCACCTCCTGGACCAGAACAGGAACAACCTCCAAACTTCTCTCTCAGGTCAGAGGTCAAATACTGTAGATCATACAACACTGTTATGCATATTTATTCATTGGTCAGATTGCATTGCTCTTCATTGAAAAACAAACCATGTGAAGCATCACTGTGTAGCTCTTCCAAAACACAGGATTATGTGGAGAGAAAGCATGTACAAGGTCATCCTTGATAATATTGAGGAGAAATCCCTAACCAGAGTATGAAGCATGCGACAATTGAATCAATTTGTATTATTAGCGTAATTAAATTCAACCCTGTGGTTGGTTAGATTTTATGAATGAGCCCAGAAATGACATAATTAGGGCTGTGCAGTCGGCCTTGACAGTTTTTCTTCTCTCTGAATAAGTACTTCAACAAATAAACCTTGCGTAACTATTTCCACACTGAGAGGAAAGTGGCCCTAAAATGAGTTTTGAAAGCTACAGCTGTGTAAGTAATAGACAGTGGCTATTTGATTTGCTTACCCATAGCTAATTGCTAATCTCTTTCCATTCCATTTCTCTCTGGGTCTGGGCAGCGACTACTAGTCCCTCATCTGTTTTTGTGTTTGTGTCTATATTTATCGAGGGGGGCTAGTGAAGTGAAGTCATACTGAAATATAATATTTTAACCTCATGTGGATCTAAATGTATTATTAAACACACATTTCCATTTCACACCACACTTGTACAGGGTACATACATACGTGTACATGTGTGAAACAGTACAAATATAAGCAACCCTTATTTGACCTTTGAAATGGTTATGGACTGACAAAATAGTATTTTGGAGAACATACATAGATTTGGTAAAGACATGCAGTGTTCAATAATTGCAATATTATTGTCTATTGCACAAAGTCAATACAAAAGTTCTGTGTGAAAGTAATTTATTGTCTCCTGGATCAAGCAACGATGTGTATCCCCTCAAGATAGGTCTAAATCTGCATCTCCCTTCCAGATTGGGCCATGAGCATTCCACAGCCCATCTCCCAGACAACAGAGCAATCATCTGGAGCCAATCAGAACCCCTCTAGGCCAGCAGCAGCGAGAGGTAGGATTGGGCCAAACGAGTAAAACATATGAGTAGAATTGAAAGAAAGGGTTTAACTCATAAAAAAGCTGGTGTTTCCAGCAATAACCTGTGTTTGAGTGCTTTTCAGAATACTTGTGGGGTATAAATATTTCCAGGAATAGCACGTCTGAGTCAGATGAAGCACTGTATTAAACAAGACATCCAAGTTTACTGTGTGAGATAGTTTACCCCTGGTTCTGATTTTACAGAGATGCCAGAGACCTCCAAAGACCTCTCAGCCTGGTTTAACCTGTTTGCCGACTTGGACCCTCTGTCGAACCCAGATGCAGTAGGCAGGAGTGGTCAGGAGCAAGAGCTTCACAACGCATAGACCTGCGACCTGCTTCACGTCTAGGGCAAAATCCTCCAGTATAAGTTAGCATAATGCAGAACAAGCCTATGGTTATTTTGCTGTTAACAGCTGTTCTAGGGTCATCTCTCTCGACCCCTGTCCTACTCCTTACCATTGAGTTGAACAACAATTTGACCCTTGACCAGCTGTTAAGGATGCATTTACTGTACATGTATTCAATGATATCAATCGTTTGAGCTTGAAATCATGAATGCCAAAAGAAAAATGTTATTTGTGTCTGTTTGACATGATTTATCAATGTTTATAAGTTATCAGAGAGGGTAGATGCTTTCAACAACCAAAGGATGTACGAAGGATTCATGATTAGCTTTTTCAGAATTATTGCCTTGTCATTCGGGTATACCTGTAAGCTTTCTGGTGGTGACAATGATGAGGCCTTTACATCCATCTCAACAATAGGAAAATCAGTATACAGTATGAAAGAATAAAATCAGTATCAGTTTTGGCTGATAGATCATACATTTATTGCATGTTTTGTGTATTCCATATTTAGATGTGTGATTTCACTCACAATATGTTATTGTTGACAATAACATATCTAACATTTGATTTATTTGAGATACCCTGTCTTTAGGGCCAGGAATAAATTCAAGGTGCATTAGAGCAGCACAGCAGACAATGCACCTTTTTTAAAGGCATTTTCTCAGACGTTTGCAGAAATCATATTCACAGTAACCGCTGCACATGTCGACTAAAGCGTACATTACCTTTAAAAGTCTGTTCTAGTGCGCTGTTCTATAGCACGCCTCAGATTGAATCCCAGCCTAGGTGTACATATATTAACTAGCTGTACTTTCAAGTACACAATCTGTATTATATTGCTTGGAGAGCAACCTGTGGAAGAGTGAGAAATTTGCATAAAACACATTCTAACCTGCATAAAATAGATATGCTGTAATTGGTGACTGGTTTTAAGCGTGTAAACAAGAAATTATTAGAGAATATTTACATTACTTTTATTAATTGTGTAGTGCTGACGTGTGCATTTTGATTTTCAGTTAATCGTTGCTAAATGAGACTAACTTATTAGAATTAAACTATTGCCATTATTTACATTAAAGCATTGTTTATTCCTGTATTATCTTATGTATTGTTGCTTTATTTGAATGCTGTAAAGCTATGCTGTTGTTCCTCTTGTCAGGTTACAACTACCACAAGACTGTATCCTTCCTCTTAGGTTTATTAGCTTTGAATAGATGGTGGGATGTGTGCATTCTCTCAACTGACAGCATTTCTACTATCGCACTATGAATCCCTGAATCATACAGTGGGGGAAAAAAGTATTTAGTCAGCCACCAATTGTGCAAGTTCTCCCACTTAAAAAGATGAGAGAGGCCTGTAATTTTCATCATAGGTACACGTCAACTATGACAGACAAAATGAGAAAAAAATCCAGAAAATCACATTGTAGGATTTTTTTATGAATTTATTTGCAAATTATGGTGGAAAATAAGTATTTGGTCAATAACAAAAGTTTCTCAATACTTTGTTATATACCCTTTGTTGGCAATGACACAGGTCAAACGTTTTCTGTAAGTCTTCACAAGGTTTTCACACACTGTTGCTGGTATTTTGGCCCATTCCTCCATGCAGATCTCCTCTAGAGCAGTGATGTTTTGGGGCTGTCGCTGGGCAACATGGACTTTCAACTCCCTCCAAAGATTTTCTATGGGGTTGAGATCTGGAGACTGGCTAGGCCACTCCAGGACCTTGAAATTCTTCTTACGAAGCCACTCCTTCGTTGCCCGGGCGGTGTGTTTGGGATCATTGTCATGCTGAAAGACCCAGCCACATTTCATCTTCAATGCCCTTGCTGATGGAAGGAGGTTTTCACTCAAAATCTCACGATACATGGCCCCATTCATTCTTTCCTTTACACGGATCAGTCGTCCTGGTCCCTTTGCAGAAAAACAGCCCCAAAGCATGATGTTTCCACCCCCATGCTTCACAGTAGGTATGGTGTTCTTTGGATGCAACTCAGCATTCTTTGTCCTCCAAACACGACGAGTTGAGTTTTTACCAAAAAGTTCTATTTTGGTTTCATCTGACCAGATGACATTCTCCCAATCCACTTCTGGATCATCCAAATGCACTCTAGCAAACTTCAGACGGGCCTGGACATGTACTGGCTTAAGCAGGAGGACACGTCTGGCACTGCAGGATTTGAGTCCCTGGCGGCGTAGTGTGTTACTGATGATAGGCTTTGTTACTTTGGTCCCAGCTCTCTGCAGGTCATTCACTAGGTCCCCCCGTGTGGTTCTGGGATTTTTGCTCACCGTTCTTGTGATCATTTTGACCCCACGGGGTGAGATCTTGCGTGGAGCCCCAGATCGAGGGAGATTATCAGTGGTCTTGTATGTCTTCCATTTCCTAATAATTGCTCCCACAGTTGATTTCTTCAAACCAAGCTGCTTACCTATTGCAGATTCAGTCTTCCCAGCCTGGTGCAGGTCTACAATTTTGTTTCTGGTGTCCTTTGACAGCTCTTTGGTCTTTGGCCATAGTGGAGTTTGGAGTGTGACTGTTTGAGATTGTGGACAGGTGTCTTTTATACTGATAACAAGTTCAAACAGGTGCCATTAATACAGGTAACGAGTGGAGGACAGAGGAGCCTCTTAAAGAAGAAGTTACAGGTCTATGAGAGCCAGAAATCTTGCTTATTTGTAGGTGACCAAATACTTATTTTCCACCATAATTTGCAAATAAATTCATTAAAAATCCTACAATGTGATTTTCTGGAGAAAAAAAATCTCAATTTGTCTGTCATAGTTGACGTGTACCTATGATGAAAATTACAGGCCTCTCTCATCTTTTTAAGTGGGCGAACTTGCACAATTGGTGGCTGACTAAATACTTTTTTTCCCCACTGAAACTAAACTAATAAGCCAGGTTTAAGGGGTTCTAGGGCTCGATTCAAACCTTATCTCAAGTTCAGTTCCATAGCACGCTTGAAATAAAATGTCAGATTGAGAAGACGTTTGCAGCGTTTACCGTGAATGCAGTCTCCGGGAATGCAGGAACGTTGCCTTTCAATTAAAATTTGTGCTATAGCGCTGAACTTGGCGATACGGATTGAATCGAGCCCCTAGTCCAGTGTGGCCAGCCTTCCAAAATCCTGTCTCGTTGGAAGCCTGGGCTTCATAAGCTAAAGGGGTTCTAATACTAACATTAAAATAATGTGAAGCTAGTGCTTTAAAAAATAATTGAGACAAACAGCAAGTGTGATTTTATTGCTTACTTTATTGTAAAAACACACAAGGTCTACATGTAAAACATGGAATACACAGGCATGAAATATTAGTGCCGAACATGGCAAGCCTTGCTGAACTTTGAAAATAATGTGTTAGTATGATTCAAACTAGTCACGGAGCAGCGGTCATCTTTACTGACAAAATATACATCTAGGTTTGAGTGGATTGTGTTGCATATGTTTGTTCGTTTTGCAAATGGTTTTGGCTATTTTTATTTGAAAAAGCATTTTTCTTTATTATTTGTAAATATTCTTGCCAAGGGGTTTTAACGTAATGTATTGAAGATACATAATACACTTAGGCACTGGATTCAATTCGTATTGCAGAAGTATCGGGGGAGATCCACGTTATAGCACAATTTAAATTTAAAGGCAATGTTCTCGCGGTACTTCCGCAACACGGATTGAATCCAGCCCTTGTACACAGTTTCATGAAATATTTTACTCCATACTAAACATCAAATCAACACTAGTTTGTATTTTTTTTAACAGATCTGTAATTGCACACTTAACATGATCTGATTTGCTTTACATTTTATATAGTACTGTGTAATATTACTATTAAATAGTGATTATTATCCCACTTGGAATTAAGTGCTTTGAAAATATATCATTAGCCTCAATGTTAAGTCAGACATTGACAGAATTATAAGTGTTTGTTGATTGCTTATCTATTTCGTACAATTTTTAACTTTCTGCTTTGCTTTTTTTCCTAATTTCTTTTTTTGTTGTTGCTTAAAATATTGTTTTTAGGGGTAGATTCTATCAGATCTGCACTAGCCAACAACCGCACTAGAGCTGTCAAATCCACAAGCGGCTCCCGGCATTATACCTAAAGCGGACATTGCCATTGGCTGCATGGAGACACATTAAGATAAATCCCATGCAGCCTTGTTTACAAGTTCGAACACTAATGTGAGATGTAATCTATACCTCGATAGAAGTTCTCATTATTTTGTTGAATGATTTTCAATTTGAGCGTCATTATTTCTATATAGCCTACACTTTCTCTTTCTGAATTTCTATCGCGAGTGGGACGGGTGTGGCTTCGTGACAATGATCACAGGAGCAGCTGTTCACCGATTTGACAGCTCCAACGCAATAACACCTCTGACACCGCCAAAACTCAGACACCACTGGTTAACGCTTAATCCAATTGAATCTAGGCCTTATTTTGACAATACTAAATCTGCTAATACTGCTGATATCTTGGAGCTACAATATAATAACCTCTGGAATGTCTTAAGCACTTGAAACTATCTTTACGGATTTTCCCGTACACCAAGTTATCATTTCTATCGATGGCAATCCTTTAATATGTCATGTTGAAAGATTAGAATCAGCACTTGTTTGAAGACTATGGAATGTCTTAGGAGTAATGTCATGAATGAACCATAAAAGGCAACGTCGAAGTTCATGCATGAGTAGTACATTCCAAATGACCTGAGTTCATTGGTTCTTCAGGGGACCTGAAACAAGGCTATGTGGGAACACTGTGCTTTGTAGCTGGCTGTTTGGTCACTTTCAGATAGTCTTTCTTTAGCTTTTTGTCATGAGTTTACAAACTGGACTGAGACCTGAAATAAGTAGAAACATTCGGGGAAAAGTGGAGCATTGTATTGTAACTGTAGGACGTCCCAATAGGGTTTTCAATATAAACAGGCATGTTACTTTTCTTTCATTAAAAAGCTTATCCATGCTGTAATATTAGCTAGCAACACAGAACAGCTAAATAAGCTGGTTAGATAAACATTTTCAATATTCAATAAAATATATGTTCTTCTCTTGCCCATTGCTTAATTCCTTCTCAATTTATTGAATTGACTTTGATAAAGCTGATTGCTACAGAACACAATACATGAAACAATCGAATCTACCCTCTGAAAAGAAAACAAGTCTTTCTGGAGGATGTTGCCTGCCACACCTTGCAGAAGAGAAGGCTAGGTTAGTAAGAATAGGCCCTCCTTGCTGGCTAATGTTGCATTAAAGAGCCATACTCAGCTTGCCTGGTCCCAGATCTGTTTGTGCTGTTTTGCCACCTCCTATGGTCATTGCGACCATAGGAGTTAGCAAGACAGCACAAACTGATCTGGGACCAGGCTAATGCTCAGCAGCTAGACTGTACCTGAGAACTAGCTGGTAAGAAGGATGTGTGTAGTGGAGCAGGGATCTGTAGACAGGCCGTCTGAGACCATTGCTGTGCTTGTCAGTTGATCTGTGTCTGTGTTAGGGCCTGTGTCTGGGCTCAGACTGTCTGTGCTGTTCTCTGTGCTTGTGTCGGTGCCTACGCCTGTGTCTGAGCTACTGACCATGTCTGTGCCTATAGACGAGCTCCAGTTAGTGGAGGCTAGAGTGGTGGAACTAGTGGGTGTCATGGCGTCCTCGGGCCATGTGCTGCCTTTTCCATGGAGACCAGGGCTGGAAGAGGTTGTGGTGAAGAGGGAGGAGCAGAGGAGTTTGACGGGACAGAAGGCGGAGCCCCTGGGGATGAAGTTCACCTTGTTTTTGTCTGGGCATGAAAAAAGAGGGAAGCCTTTGGAGACACCAGACCTGGGGAGGAAAAGAGAGGGAGATGTCTTCATCTTTTTATCATCACATACCAAAGTGTGTATATTAAACACCTACAGTAGGAGAGCCCTACATATGTAGGATCTTAATTTGATCACACTGTTGCAGGAGAACTAAATGAAGATCCTACATCTGTACAGTGGCATAAGGACATACACTATCAGACCAATTTAAAAAAGAAACTAAAACATGTAGCACTATGAAGTTGAGAAGCATTACAATTAGAAATACCCCTCAAAGTAGTGAAGATGGCAACATGAAAGGAGAGAGAAGACTTACACCATCTCTTCGAACACTTTGACCCTCTCACACCCCTCCGGAGGCTCCCGTTTGAACATGTAGCTGTTGTTGGGTTTGGGAGAGGTGGCAAACTTGGGAAGGGGAG